>NC_064814.1:28167316-28425764 GCF_023721935.1 Panthera uncia
ATATTAAAAAAATAAATAAAATAAATGTTAAAAAAAAAAAAAAAAAAGAAAACATGCCTATATATACATTGTATGTTATGTTAATAAGGTTTGAGATCCTCCTTGGGTGGAGCAGAGGTAACTGTCAGGCAAGCGGGAGGGGTCTGGGCATGCTGAGAGCATTGGATGGGGTCTTGGGCTCTGTATCTCAGGTAAGGAATGCAGGGCCTTGCTTATTTTTGAAATTGCATTGGGAGTTTTACAAAACACTGATTTATTGTCTCTGATATGGTTAGGTAATTTCCAGACCTGGTGGAGACTGTTAGTTTTTGCACTCCCCTGTTCCTTTAAAAATCCTTTTGCAATTCTTTGTAATTCTGACACCCCCAGGAAGTTCTGCAAGAAATGTTCCAGGGCAAGTAGAGTCAGTAAGGCACAGATCACGGAAAATAGCTGGGGGCATAAAATGACTTGTCTTTCTTTTTCTGGGGACTCCTAACTCTTTCTGCTTACAAAAGTTGTGTAGACAGGAGCTATTTTCTTTCAGCCTACCCTAGCACTGAAGTCAACTTGCTCCCATTGAACATTTTATCTTAGAAACAGGAACACATCAGTGCTGTTAAAATAAATTCCTGTTAATAATCAATTGGAGACTCATTTTATCAATATCATGTCTGTTGTTTTTTACTCAACTGGGGACAGGTTTACATGTAAGATTTCAGCTGTTTTCCTACATTGTAGCCATCAAACTAGTAAGAAAACCAGACTTTTTTGACTATTTACTTTGTGGCAGCCTCTGAACTAATTACTTTATATACCTTAACATATTTAACATTCCCATTAATTCTAGCTTTCTACGGCTGCTGCATATTACTCACCCAATCCCCATGGTCACACCCTGAAAGATACTAACATCAAAAATTACACTCTCTTAGAAATAGCTAACTCAAACACCCTCTTCTCAGTCATACACACCTATCCTGACCACTTATTTATTCAAGGGAACCCATTAAAATATTTTTTTGACCTCACGAAAGCAACTGATAAACTGATCTTCTCTGTTGCTTAGGTTCTCAACTGGGGACAGTTTTCCCCCAAGAGATTTGCTTCCAGTGTTGGGAGATGTTTTCAGTTGTCATCTCTGGGGATGTCACATTGTTATCTAGTGGGTAGAGGCCAGGGATGCTGCTAAATAGCCTACAGAGGACAGCTCTTACAACAAAGAGTTATCCAGTCTTAAAGGTTAACAGTGCCAAAGTTGAGAAACCCTATATTTTAGTCCCCACTGTCTTCACTTTCTTCCTCTTCCATTTTAGACTCAATAACCCATCACAACATCACCGTTTCACAAATATCGTTAATTCTTTTGCACGCATCACGCTCTATCACCAATCTTTGGGAAAGTCTCAATCTTGTGTTGACTGGTGACTCTCTCTCTAAAAACACCACTAGAAATGCCTGTTGGTTGAGCAAAACTTAGTCTGTATTACTAAAGCAAGGGAGAACACACCTTGAGAAGGTATTAGTAGTGCCTCAGAAATGAGAAGTCAGGAAAATGTATTTATGGGGTTTTATGCTTACACTGGGTGATCTTAAGGCCAGTGTTAAAATAGGGAAATATTAGGAATGGCAGAATTTATGACATACTAGGTTTGGATTGGTGGACACAGTAACATGAGGATCTTGAAATCTGTATTGATAAGCAACTGGCTAGTGTTGACAAGTAAGCTATTTTAGTTGTTTCAAGACTAGCTGTTTTCCAAAAGCAAATATTTCTTGAAACAGGAGCTAAGTTGGTGGTTTGTTTTTTGTTTTCTGATTTTGATTTTTTGCCCAGGTCCCAGTATCGTTTGGCACAGAAACAGGAAAAATTTTTTAAATACAAGAATTGATTAATATAGAAACAGGAAGGTATGTTGGCTTACCAACTAAATTGCATTTAACTGCTGGAGTTTTCCATGCTTCAACTAAATAGCTCAGTACTGAGGAAGAAAGTCAGACAACTGGGCAGCTTGGTGTCACTATAAATTTATAATTGTCAATTCCAATGGCCACAAAACACCTCCCAACAATCTTACTATGTTTGGCCAGTAAGCTTATTCTCCCATTGTTACCAATTTCATTTCTTCTCCAGGTTGTCCTTCATTTCATTACCAAAACCTCTCTTAGCTGATGAATTTGCCTTTAGCATCACAGAGAAAATACAACCTATCAGAGGAGAACAGTGCCATTTTGTCTTCCCTGTGGATCACATTTCAGGTCATGTCAAGCTAGTCATGCTTGTCTACTTTCAATTCCAGAAATGTGGCTACCTCTTTCCTGCCTCAAGATCTTCAAACATGCTGTTGCGTCTGTCTGGAAAAGTTTTTTCCCCATTTTTAATTTTTTTTTAATGGTTATTTATATTGGAGAGAGGCAGAGAGACAGAGACAGAAAGAGACAGAGCAAGAGCAGGGGAGGGGCAGGGAGAGACAGAGACAGAATGTAAACCAGGCTCCAGGCTCTGAGCTGTCAGCACAGAGCCCGATGCAGGGCCTGAACCCAGGAACCATGAGGTCATGACCTGAGCCTCAGTTGGATGCTTAACTGACTGAGCCACCCAGGCACCCCTCCCCATTTTTTAAAATCTAATTTAAACGTTTTCATCCTTTGAGTCCCTACTTAATCACCATTTTCACAAAATCTTTCCTCACCTCCCAGTCCATCTCAATTCTATTCTTTCATTAATAATTCTGTGTATTCTTTTTCCTGCTCTATAATTATCAAAATGTAGAATCAGAATTTTCTCTGGGCGATTGTGTGTTTCACATGAGGAACCATACCTGCTTTGTTTATCACAACAGACTCTATCATTTATAATGTATAATAGACATTCAGTAAATGTTGGACGAATGGTTGAAAACACTGAATAACTAAAATTGCTCAGAGATGCTGAATGACATGCTCAAGGTAGAACACCCATCAATTACCAGACCTGGGAATGAACTCGCAATTTATCTGACCCCAAACCATGCTGTTTCCCTTATTGGACATCACCATTATTTACTGCACTCACTGAACCAAAAGAACGGTTATTTTTTTTTCTCTTTATCTCTCGTGTTCTCATTTTTTTCTTATTTTATTTCTGTCTCTATATCAGTATTCATCTAACTTTCTTTCTTTTATTTTTTTCTTACTGGCTCTTCTTATCCACTTGAGTCTTGAAATATAGGAATTTTTGCTCCTTCAGTCCCATACAGTTCTGAATATAGTTTGAACGTACACATCAAAGTTTTCATTTCATTTTTAAAGTTTTATCTCTCAGTTACCAAGTCATTCTTAGCTTTGAATTCCGTGAACTTTTAAAGGTCATAACTGGTCTTTGATCTAATAGAATACTATTACTAGTTGTGGCAGCCTTGAGATGTGCCACTCAGATCTCTTCCCAAGAAAGAACTTGTCATTCCCCTGCAGGGAATGGAGTTAGCCGGCAGCCTTCAGCTAGTAGCACCTTCAGGAACTGCATCAGCTTTTAAGCCAAGCCCACCCTCTTCCCAGGCTGCCCTCACCCAATAACCAAGCACCAGTCCTCCTAAGCCAGAATACCCTAATAAGGCCATCCTTGTGGGTTGGCCAACACTGTCATACCTACATTTGAAGTTGAAGCTCTCCTTCAATCTCATTTCTTTCCTGTCTTCTTTTCACAGGTTTCAGATCTACTTTACTTTAGGATTGTAAGTCTTTCTCTACTCAATAAACTTCTTAGGAGGACAAATGACAGACTAGGACAGGACTACATTTCTATGCCATTGTGCACATCATTTTAATCCAACTCACGAAATGTTTGTTGAGCACCTACGTATAAATGGAATGGTCCCAATATGCTTTAAGGGCTTACTGTATGCAGAGTGTATTATATATATGCCAGCTTGGTGAATCTTACAATAACTTAGGAGATAGGTATTAGTTTCATTTTAGAAATAGGCAACCTGAAACTTAAATTGGCTAAATATTCTGCCCAGTTTCACCCAGGAACTCAGTGGCAGAGTTACAGATAAAACACAAATCTGTCTGACTCAAAATCCTGGACTCTAGCTATTATACACACAATCCCTCACAGTAAGGTTAGGATCGTAGTTGCTATAAATGATACAAGATTTGCAAGATACTCTTTGCCCTCAAGCATTTGTAAGACTTCTAGTTCTAAAAGGGTATGATTCTGTGAAATATGAATTAAATGCCCTATTATTGTGGATAAGACCCAGAAAGCTATAAAAAAAACCTATGTTAAACAGAATGCCCATTGCTATATCACTCTTACAGTTAGAGTTGGCTATACCACAGCCCAGATTTTAAATTGAATGTCAAATTTAATTTGCCTCAGGAAGCCTGAAGCTCAAAGTCTATCACAGATCACAGAGTTAGACCCGACAGCTGTCTGATGAATCAACCGATAAGGAGGATAGGGGGGTAGACGATAAATCACTGTTTAGGGCATCCTTGCATCACACTTCCCTCATCCCCTAAATAGTACAGGATCCCGTTTGAAAGGATTTGTCTTTATGAAAACATCAAAGAAAATGTACCATTTCAGATAATGGAAACGGCACAGACTTCTGCTACCATAAATTCCCATTACCACTTCTTTGTCTTTCCAAATATTAATTCTCAAGGTTTAACTACAGTCTTACCTTTAAGAGGAAGGCCAATTTCATAATCTAGTCTTCATTGAGCTTTTTCTGAATCTGGAACTACTCATACTTTGTTAAGAAATTTCGACATTTTATTTTTTCCTTCCTTTTATTTGTTTTATTTAACACACATTTACTGACTAAATATCACTGCAAATCTTTAGTTGTCACTGTGGGAGACAAACAGACAAAGGTCTCCATCTTTGGAACTTGAATTTGTGTTTAGATTGGATTTAGATTCAACCTTCCCAGTTACTAGGTGGATAAACATAGAAGACTGTCTTTCTATCTAACATTTCTTGACCTATAAAAAGATAGTGTACTTTATTGTACTGATTACTACCAGGGTCAAATGAAATAATATACAATAATTCTCTTAAAATGTAAACTTTCATACAGTTCTTAGTTGTTTATAATAGTATATTTAATAAATTATTACAAGGCAAAGGAAAATAAGTGACATAGTAGAGACAGAGGTAGAGTGTTCTTTGAGTATAGATGATGGTTTGTGAAAATGGTATTTAAATTAAGCTGGTAAGGATAAGTAAGATACTAGTTCTGGAGAAGGGAAAGATGAACAAAAACAGAGAACAGGTGTATTTAAGAAGGACTAAGTAGCTTTATGGATCTAATTATTTTATGCAGGGATAGCTATATTAAGAAATAAGACTTGGGTACCTAAGGGTAGGACAGGGCCCTCTCATACACAGTCTTGACTGCCATGTTAAAGAATGAGAGCTTTCTTTTTTAAGAATGCTCTTAGAGTAGACATCTGGTTTGTCCTATGGTTTTCATTATTTTCTATTCATATTTTGTCTGTTATGCCATGCCTGCTGGTTAGATTTTTTTTATCATGCAACCTGACCTGCTAATGCCAGGAGCAGTCCTGCAACTCAGGCTAAAACAAGGAGCCCTAGGGCCTGTAGTTCTGCATTCTGAGAAAAGCCTTACAGTCGCTCACTATAACTGGAGCTGAGTAATTCAAAGGCAGCATCCTAGAGAGGTCCTGATCCTGGGGTCTCCACAGCTACCTTTACTCTTGCTGTCTCTGAGGTCTGATCTATCAGTTTCTCTTTTCACACAATGTTACTGCTAACATTAGCCAGAATCACTTTCTATCGCTGGCCACCACACACCTCTGATACAGCAATGAAGAACCTTGAGGAGGAGATTCATATGTAGCTTGTAGCTATCATGTATAGGATAAATGACGTTTCAGATAAAAGTTCAAAGTAAGAAATTATTATAATATTAATGAGGATCCAGAATTATTCCAACACATATATTCTCCTTTAATTTTCCTGAAGCTCATGTCTGTCCCTGACTTTTCCCTGCTTAAAATCCTTCAGAACACACACTATCTACAGGAAAATAAAAAATCTTCTGACACAGTATGCAAGATGCTCCGATCTAGGCATAACCTTCATTTCTAACAGTCCTTCATTACTCCTTTTCAGGTATCCTAATTTCAGGTCTCTCTGAAAGTACTCTTTTTTTAACTTTTGATTTTTTGCCTCCACGCCTTAATTGAATTTCCACAGACCTGGCCCTTAGCAATGAGAATAGAGCCCTGGAAAAAGAGTCAAGGGAGAAAGTCTATTTTGTTCTCCAGCAATAGGATATAAACATTCTACCCTTAGTCTGCCCATTTGTGTCTTTCCGAATGGCATCTGCATATTTATTAGCGAGCCAGGCACCTTGGAGGAACAGTGACATTATCATGTTAATGTCTTAGAAGGTAAAACAGTTGACTTTGTTCTGTTCTGAAGGTGTTGCCCTTTTTATTTAATGGCAGGGTTTCTCTACGTGCCAGGCAGATTACCTCTGTAAATCTTATTAACAATGATGGGAGCCTTGCTGCTCAATTGTTGTGAAGCTCTGGAATGGCTCCCTTAGTGCCCTCCTAGTCAGCTTGGAGTGTAAACTAGAGGGATGCCACATGGTTAGCTATATGGCAAGGCTCTGGGAAAACATGGGCAAGCAGTGATTACTGGCTAGTGTTGGCTGATGGAATTTATTGAGCACCCAGTATATGCAGAGCCCTTAAGGCTATCAGAAATTGAAGACAGAATGTGTCCCATGACTTTGGGGTGTCTGCAAACTAATTGAAAATTTACAAGAGAAATTTACATATGAAGAGAAAGTGAATTAGGAACTAAGAGAACTAAGAGAAAGTGGCTTACCAGCAAATACAAGTGACAGATGAGGCAAATGAGCGCACTACAGGAAATGTCATTCTTTCCACCCATCCTCTTCCATCCCTGGCACCTATCACTAGGGGAAGTAATCTTCTAGTACACACTGGTAGCACCCCATACTTTATCTCTTAGCACTTGTCACCCTGCAGTCTAATTAATGTTTACTCACCTGTCTTCTCCACTGGGCTCTGAGCTCCAACCTGATTTATAGCTATAACCCACCCTTCATGCATTTCTTGGCACCAAGTAAAAATTCAATCATGAAACACCGAATAAGGAAATTGATGTTATTTATTGCAAGAATTGTATTCATTGTAAAGGAGGGATAAGTAAAATCGTGGCATATGGTTTAAAGGTGGATTCTCTGAGATCAACATTTTTTGTTAAAGTTTTTCAGCAGCATTTCACCTGAAATTCCATTTCATAAGGCAAAGGAAGAAATCTCCCTATTTTTCCCAGCCCATTAGTACAAGTTCATGCAAATCAATGTCATTATTACAGTTAAACCTTCTACACATTATGGTTTCAACATTTAAAAATCTCTCAAGTGCTAAAATGTTTAATTTTGAGAGACCATGTATTACTAAAAAGACACATAGAATTACAGTACAATATCTCCATACCTGGATTTTAACAAAATAAATATGGAATACATGGAATAAATATGAAAGTAAATAATATTAAGGTGAATAACATTTCTTACTATTCTTGCTAATGATTTTGATTCCCAAATAGATAGTGGCATGTGTTGTGTGTATGTGCACACATGTGTCTGCACATGTATGGACCCACGCGTGGGTGTGTTCTTGATCTCATCACCAGTTTTGGAACAATAAAAGAACTACAAGGTCTGTGAAATTTTCACCTATTTAAAGTGCACGAAATACCCTACATTTCAGTGCAAAAATTTAATATATTTTATTGGGCACCACCAGCCCACAAGGCACCAAATTTGCAATATGGTTCCTGCTCTTTTGAAACTTACAGTACACACAAATATATACAAGTATATACAAGTATATATATATACATACATATATATATACAAGTATATATATTTCTTATATACACAAATAAGAAATTTCAATATCACTTTCAAAATGGCAAGTGCAATGTTGGAATTATGCTTTGGGTACTGCAGACACACAAAAAAGAAGTACTTGAGATTTTTGCCCAGTGTGTATGAGTGTGTGTGCTTATGTCTGGACGGAAGAGGGATGCAAAAGATTTATGAACTGAATCTGAAAGACAGGAGGATTTAGTGAACCCAACAAGGTAGGGGAGAGTCATTTCTTGCATCATGAAGACATGTACCAAAATCTTGTCCTGTGTGCAATAAGCCGAAAGCCCTTGGCAATTAAGAGATGGTAGACTGCAGCAGTGACAAAGGGAAGATATAAACTGGGTAAGCTGGCAGCAGCTGTATCAAGGAGAAGACTGCATGCCACGTTAATGATCTTGCACTACTCCAGTTGGTCGAGGGCATTCTACCTGTGTTTGTGCTCTGAGGTAAGAAGAAACATGGTCCATTTGGTTAGTTAACAATGTGCAATGAAGGAGGGTGTGATGTAGAGAGAATTTGTGGAGTTTCAGTAAAGTGACCTTTATATGCCTTCTCCCTATCTCATTGCATATTCTTCAATAATGTTAATAGCTAACATTTATTTAGTACTTACTATGTGATAGACACAATCTTAAACACTTTACATGCACTTAATTAAGAAACTGTATTTGTGGGGCGCCTGGGTGGCTTAGTCGGTTGAGCGTCTGACTTGGGCTCAGGTCATGATTGCATAGTTGGTGGGTTCAAGCCCCACGTTGGGCTCTGTGCTGACAGCTCAGAGCCTGGAGCCTGCTTCAGATTCCGTGTCTCCCTCTCTCTCTGCCCCTCCCCTGTTCGCACTTTGTCTCTCTCTCAAAAGTAAATAAACATTTTAAAAAATTAAAAAAAAAAAAAAGAAATTGTATTTGTGTGTTTGAGCTGCCAAAACAAAATACCACAGATTGGGTGGCTTTAACAACATAAATTTATTTTTCACAGAAATAAAGGAGGAGTCTGGAAAAGTCTAAGAAGAGGATGCTGGCAAGGCAGCTTTGATTCTGAGGCTCTTATCTTGGCCTACAGGTGGCTGCTATCTTGCTATGTGCTCACATAACTTCTTCTTCATTTGTGCATGTGTGTGTGTGCGCGCGTAGAGAAAGAAAGCAATTTCTTCTTAGAAGACTACCAATCCTATCTGATTAGGGCCTCACCCTTACAGCCTCATTTCCCTGTGATTACTTTCTAATTGTTCTATCTGCAAACATAGTCCCACTGGGGATTGGGGCTTAAACATGTAAATATTGGAGGCACATAGTTCAGTCCACAGCAGAAATTCTCACAAAAAAAATCAGTGAGGTCAGGATAGATACTACTACTCTCTCTGCATATAGGTAGGGGAATTGAGCACAGAAATTGGTGTTATAGTTTAGTTTCTCAAAGAGTAGACACTGAGACAGAGCTTGGGGTATAAAATATGAAAGGGAGAGGAAAGGAGAAGCAGGTGCAATGAGAGAATGCAATGGACAATTAAGGAGATGATTTTGTTCAGGCTCTTCTACCAGGCAGAACATTCATTAATGAGGAGTGTCTCAAATAACAGGGAGAAAATGTGGTTTTATAAAACATCACTGAGAAAGGGAGGAGGTGAGCCTCATCTCAGCATATGGGAGAGCAGTGTGTTCCTTTGTGGTTAGCTAATTCTCAGAATGCAAAAGGGTGGGAGGATTTTGAAAAACAAAAAGATGGGGGGGGGGGTGGCGATCTTAACCACTGCTGTTTTCTATGTGCATGGGACTCAGGTAAAGTACAACACTGCCGGCCCTCCCTTTTCTTGAAGATGAACAAATATCATTTATTTCTGAACAACTCAGAGGCAATAGTAAACTTACTGAACAAGGTGAGATAAGGTCCAAGAAACAGTCTCTCTGAGAAGCTTGTTGGTGGTGTTCACACAAAACCAGTTAAACCAGCTATTGAGAAGTGGTGGCAAAGGTTAAATTGTTTTAGAGTCCTGGAGATTAAACATTTTTAAAAAGAGATGCCTTAAAAAAATAAAAAATAAAATAAAAAAGAGATGCCTAAACTAATGAAGAAAAATATAAATATAAAGGTTGTATTAAAATCAAATGCCAGGAAGTGAACCCTGAGAGTTCTGTGAATTCCATAAAGTCCGTCAAGGAAAACCAGTTATATGGCACCATTCATTGAGTTTCTTGAAGCTCTGGAGCTAGGATGTTGCTGCTCTAGGAAATGGCTAGTCTTGATTACCACTCCTATAAGGGCAGGCATGAGCTGAGCATTTTGCCTGACTTCCTTAGCGGTCCAGACAGTTGACTGTCTATGGAGAAATCCTCCCACACATAGTCAGCTGTGAGGATGAGTCCTCTAGAGCTTATATCAAGTCTGGGGCTTCAGCTCACAGGGCTTCTTTGGATTCTGGGGGCTTCCAGTAGCTGCCAGGCAACTTAGTTGGGGTTCTGTAAAGTTGGGTTATAATTTTTGGTGATGTAAGGTAGGCAGGAGGGCAAGTAATTAGAGAAGTAAGTTTGGAGGACTATATCCAGATACTGAAGAAAAACTGAGAAATCTGGAAATTGAGAACTGGAGAAACTGAGAACTGGAAATCTGGAAAGGACTGACATGTTGACTAACGAATGCAGTAGGATTTATCAGAGAGGTACCAAGATGTGGGTTTTGGTTTTTGTTGTTGATGTTGTAGTTGTTTAATGGGGAGAGGAAGTGAATTAAATCTTTACTGCAGGCTCAGAAGGAGTCTAGAGAGTCAGTCTTCCAAGGCACCCTTCAGATATCCCCATTCATTCCCAATGCAAGGATTTCAGGTTTTCCAGAGAAGGGATCTGACCTTGGTTGAGTGTTTAACCATCTGCTTGGACAATTAAGTTCCAGATTTAGTCCTTAGCATTCTCTGCCCTCTGACCTTGCAGAAATGACAAGTTCTTTATAACCAAAGAGACCCTCTGGCTTTCTCTTCTGGCTTTCTATTGCCTGTAACTGGTCTTCAGCTATTTATTATCTTTCTATGAACAGAGGTTCTTTTTTTTTTTTTTTTTTTTTTTTTTAAAAAGGTTTTTTTTTTTTTTTTTTTTTTTTTTTTGAACAGAGGTTCTTAAAGAGTGTTTGTGAACCATCAGAATTAGTATCACCTGGGAACTTTTTGGAAATGTAATTTCTGAGCTCTGCTCCAGACCTACTGAATCAGAAATTCTAATGTTGGGTTGATGCAGTCTGTGTTTTAACAGGTTCTCTCAGTGATTCTGAGGCACAGTAAGTTTGACAGCTATTGAAGTAGTGTATCAAGAGTGCTTAGCAATAACTCTAACCCTAGTATTCTTCTATCTACTATTTTCTCTATACATCTTAACTGCCTAATATGGTATAGCTGCTAGTGCATTTCCATCCACTATATTCCTTCCCTAACTCACCGTGCTGAAACTTTCAACAGACCACTGCCTTAAGCCAGAGCCCTTCTGTGCTCCATCTACCACCAGTGGTGGGGTCCCTGTCAGTCAAGTGCTGGGCAATACAGCTCCAAAAGCTCATTATCATCTCACTTGCTTTCTCAGACCACTTCCAGTATTATCACAGCTCAGGTTCTCTAGAAGCAGAACTTACGACAGAGTTTGGGGTGTGAGACACTTAGATGTCAACACCAGTGAAGGTAATAGGGAGGAAACAGGATTGGCTGGAGAAAGAAGCAGGCTTAAGATTCAGGTTTGGAAAAGCCTTGACCTACTTGACAGGAAGTTCTAAAGCTGATGCCACCCATCCCAAGTTGGGCAAAAGTGGCCAGCCCTTTATAACTCCATCATGCTTGGTCACCAGGCACAGGCTGACTCAGGAAAGGCATGACCTCAGGCAAAAAGGTCTCTACAGCCTGAGGCTGACCAAGAAGAAGATAAGACGCTATCTTCAGACCACACTGTCTGTGGCTGGGCATCAAGTCCTTCCTCCAACGGGGACCTGGGTGGAATATCTTTCAATCTACCCCAGTTAGTAACTTGCCTAAATTCACATTATACATAGGTCATAGAGCCAGGCTTTGAAGCCAGTTAGCCTGGCTTTCAAGGTCCATGCTCATCAATATCTTGCTGCAGTACCTAACAGCTATTGCTATAGCACTGAACAAACTGTTAACAAGGTGACAGGAATAAATTTGATTTTTAGGTGGATTCTCTATGACATATTAGTAGGTATCAATATCTTGAGATTCCTTTTATTTGCTAGACTTTATTAGACTCATTTTCCCCATCTATAAAAAGCCCTTTGCCATCTGTGGGGTAGCTCTTACCTTTCTGAGACAAATCCAGAGTGTTCAGTTTCTCTGTGGAAGGACTACCTCTTTTGGGGGAAGTTTCCCCACCCTGTTGCCCTGCATTTCACATTTCCTTGTGGTTCTCCCACTTTGATTACTACTGTCACCAGGACATTTTTCTTTTCGAGTCATATCTTAAAGATTCTGGGTTTAATTTTAATATGGAAGTACATATTTTCTTAAGACATCCTCATGAATATGACTATTTGAGGAGAGAGGTGAAAAGAAAGACAATTGTTGATTTCTTCATAACAGCACAGTCTCAAATATCTCCCTTTTTTAAGGATTCCTTTTAAGGGCATTTATACTATACGTAGGAAATAATAAAAATGCTTTCATAAACACAGTAATTCAATCACCAAATTTACTGTTTTTCTAAATTCTAATTCTTGCTTAAAGTAAATGAACAATAAATATTTCTTGAATGAATAAATGAATGATAATGATCATTCCAGTACATCTTATACTTTGAGTTATCTTTCCAGTCATAGAAATAATTGTCCCAGAGAATGTGAATATTCTTACCAGTAGATCATGATGGCAAGTAATAAAAAGCCAAGAAATTCTTACTTCCTTAGGTCTCAAGTTGCCATAAACTTTCTTCCATACTTCTTTTTAATTTTTTTTAAGTTTATTTATTTATTTTGAGAGAGACAGGGGCAGTGTGAGCAGGGGAGGGACAGAGAGAGACAGAGAGAGAGACAGAGAGAATCCCAAGCAGGCTCTGCACTGCCAGACAGAGCCAGATGCGGATCTCAAACCCACGCAACTGTGAGATCGTGACCTGAGCTGAAACCAAAAGTCAGATGCTTAACTGACTGACCCACCGAGGTGCCCCTTTTTAAAAAGTTTTTTAAGTTTATTTATTTATTTTGAGTCTTCCATGCTTCTATATTCATTTATTCTGTACCTAATTTTTCTCAAGTCATACCATATTTAAGGGAAAACAGAACAAACATACAATCAAACGGCGTAAAGAAATGTCTGCCTTCAGTTCTGCCCTGGGTTACTGCTATCAGCAGTTTGTGAGTAGAGCCCCAGCAGGAAGCAGATGGCACACTGAAATCAGAATAATTCAAGGAGAATTTAATAAAAAGACTATTTAGAAGGTGTAGGGGAATAACAAAAGATAGTGAAGTGTCTGGTTTTGTAACAGTTTAGCAACAGTTTAGCTGCTTTATACTCTTAGACCTGAAGAAGTGGAAAGAACATGTAATTTCCAGAACAGCACAGAGAGTACTCAGACAGAGGGCTGCCTTTCAGTGCCCGAGAATCTTTGGTTAAGAGACATAGGAACGCATGGCAACCCTGCTGGGTGGGAGCTCCTGTGATAAAATCTCCAGCCCCCCTCTAACAGGTTGCCAGGATTTTCCTGGGCCACATACCTACCAGGAAGCCAGAGAACAAGGGAAGTGGTTGGAGGGGTGCAAGTGCATACAGATCAGCTCAGAGGGGCAAGGGCAGGACAAAGCAGGATGGAGAGTCAATCTGTGAGGCAAATAGAAGTTTTTCAGCATGCTTTTTTTTTTCCAACCAGCCATAATGAATATACACTGAATTGGACTATTTATATGAACTGATGTTCATATAAGAATGATGACAAAAAAGGGCACCTGGGTGGCTCAGTTAAGCATCAGACTTCAGCTCAGGTCATGATCTCACAGGTTCCTGAGTTCAAGCCCCATGTGGGGCTCTGTGCTGACAACTCAGAGCCTACAGCCTATTTTGGATTCTGTGTCTCCCTCTCCCTGCCCCTCCCCCACTCATGTTGTCTCTCTCTCAAAAATAAATAAACATTAAAAAAAATTAAGAAAAAAAGAATGATGACAAAAAAATCCCAAAGTTTTTATGTATGAGAGAACACTCACCAATCAGAATGTGAGAAAATAATCTAATGTAACAAAATTTCTCGGAACTCTAATGCAATCCAAGAATTCTTTGTTGTGTATTTAAAAAAAACCCAAAAAACAAAAAAAATATCTTAATGTCATAAATGAGTCATGAAATTCCTAGCTCTAACACCCTGGGAACAATAGAAAAATGCAGAACATTTCTGCAAGTAGAAAATTCTCATTATTTGAATCCATTCTCATTAAGTTTGTTTTCTATATTCAGAGACTGACAGATTTTTATATAAAGGTCCGAATGGTAAATATTTTCAGCTTGGCAAGCCAAATTAAGTCTCTATCACAGTTATTTAACTTTGCCATTGTAGGCTGAAAATAGCCATAAATAAATGGACAAGACTGTGTCAGGAAAACTTTATTTACAAAAACTGGTGACTGGCTGGCCCATGCATTTCATTGATCAAAGGAGAGAAAAATGGTTTTAGACAGATGTGGGTCCCGTCCTAACTCCTATACTCTTAGGAGACTGGCCTTGGACAAATGGCTTATCCTCTGACCAAACTCCATACTTCAGAGAGTCCATAAAAAACATAAGTTGTGAGAAATATGCCCACTGCCCCAATCAAAGGAGGGTGAAGAGACTCAGAGCACAGTGAAGTGAGGCTTTAATCAACGTTCCGCAAGAGTGGGTGTCTGATGGACAGGCACATTGGGGAAGTCACAGCAGGCAATTTACCCACTAAAAGCCAGGTCCCTCCCCTGGTTCCTCATTGGCTGAGTACTACAGAGGTTAACGCCTATCCTGACTTCACCTATGCCCATGTAAGGCAAAAAGTGGTCTGACTGGAACAAAGGTACATTCCCTGAGGTGATGCAGAGACTTTCAATCCCTGCTCCCTTTATTCAATGGTGCATGCTCATTGCAAAACCTACTAAAATAAGCCCTCAAAACAGAGAGGTGGGGAAGAAGAACCAGGAGGTGAAGTGTCTAAAGGTTTGGGACTCCATTTGGCCCGAGGGGGTGGGAGGTGCTCTATATATATTTCCAGTAGGTTGTAGACCTACTGTTAACTGGACAGCTTTTTGGCTTAGTATTTGTGAAAATGAATCCTCTCCCTTACTTCTCACAAAGTGACCTGGTACAGATTAGCCACTCAACAAATGGTAGTTGCCTTCCTTTCTACATATTACCAAAGAAAATATGGAAATTGAATAGATGAATTTGGCTCAAATGTGTTGAGCTACTTTCAAAGTGGGTCAAAAGGTCTCTAGGGAAAGTTTGGAGTATCCATTGTCTAAATAAATTCCATGGAGAAAGATACCACATAAAAGTGCCAGAGTTTTAATTTTTAAAATGAGCAACTTAATATCTTGAGCAGAATTTAGTGGATTTAAAAGAATGGGCTGCATTATTATTGCCAGCAGGGGACCATCTAATTGGGAGTCCTTTATCTACAATAGAAAAAACAGCAGGAACCCAATCAGCTAGTAGAGAACAAGAAAAGGGTATGCATGAGGGGTGGGGAGGAATAAACCACTGTGTGCTAGCAAGACAGAGATGCAGAAAATAAAAAGGCATGGCACCAAAGGAGCTCTCAGCTTCACATCTCAGTAACATAACCTATAAGTCAGTTTCCCAAAAGCATGTTGTGATTTACTCGAAACCCTCAACTTCTATCTCCTCCCTGCCAATAATCATAAGGTTTCAGCAAACTCAAAATAAGTTCTCATTAGGAAAAAAAGTGGCAGACACTTTTGATCTCATGTTGTCAGTGCCTTTCTCCCTAAATTAGCCATTATAGCTTCCAGAAATTTCCCCATTACCAAGCCTGGATAAATCCTCCCTCCTAGACGTTTTCCAGCACATGTGGAACGAGGCAGGACCGTATGGACTTTTTATTGCTCTGTGTCTCCCATTCATCCCTAAATTCCTGAAAACAGTCTGTGTGCTGTCATCAGAGGTATGGTCACCATGCATAGTTCAGTGTAAGCGCCCCCCCCCCCCAAGTTTGGTAAATATTTGTTAAATAGAGAACAAATAGGTGAATGTCTTTTGTCTTTTGAGATATTTCTATCTTCATTCCTCATATTAGACAAATTATCAAACTTAATCTCTCAAATTCCCATTTTCTTGATCTGTAAAATACTTCGTCTTCTAGTTGAAGTCTAAACTGCATGGTATGTGTGAAGAACCTCTCACAGTGTCTGGCAGTTTGTGTTCACTTAATACACAGCACTTCTTCCCCCATTTTCAAGTCAGTATGGGGCTAACTTCAATCATTTCTTACTGAAGCATTTGCCTACAGTTATATTTGCTTTTGCCATTTTCTTTTTAGTGATTTTTTTTGTAGTTTGCATTGAAGTTGCATGCATTCTAGACCAAGTCAAAATTAACTTTGCTTCACCTGAAATTGCACTTGAAAGAAACTTATGCCTTTGAAACGCAATGTTTCTTAAATCAGCAAATCCAAAACCTTATTGCTCTTAACTAATGTCCAAGTGGTAGGTAGGTACACCAAGTATGAAGTCCACACATTCTCAACGGGGGTCCTTATACTCGCTCACATGTAGATTTACGACGGGCAGTAGGGTCAAGAGTACAACATTCAGCAGATTTCTGGTGTTCCTATCCTGTTCCAACATAATCTGTTCCAACAGTCTATAAAGTGGAGAAAATAACAGTATGCAGATCATAGGGTTGTTACGATAATTAAATTGTTAATATATGGAAATAATTTGCAATAATACCAAACACAAGGTAGCCACCATGTTTGTGTTAATTGTTATTACTATTATCATGTGGATTACTCTAAAGAAATACTGGACGTCTCTGAGATGTGGATCTATAATGACAAAAGCACACTGATTCAGCATGTTTCCATTTCAGAGTGCTTTCTTACCGCAAATTTTCTCCAGGAAGATTTATTTAATCTATACCACTCTCCATATGGAGAAAAGTGTGCTAAGAACAGTTAAATTGTGTTCCAAGGTTCACACAATTAGTAAATGACAAAAATAGACTAAAGACCCAAATCTGACTCCATGTTCAGCATTTATCCACCATACTCCAGCTAAAGCAGAAAGAGGTATTATACAGGTGGAATACAAACCTTATTATAATCTGTGGTAAATTCATTCATAACATTGTTGGTGTTGGCTAGATATTCTCTTCCACATTTTGTCTTCTCTAAGTTAGACCCTGTCTGCATTAGCATTACACAAACCATTTAGCTAACTACTTCATCCAAAAGATCAAATGTCAGTATGTGTACACCATTGGGAAAAATTAATTTTAATATGGATCAAAATGTGATAGCACACCTGTGAGAGGGTTGCAGTCCTCTGGGTGGGAAGCAGACATCAAAGGGCCTAAGTTTCATTTGATCCCAGATCTTCTGAGTCAAACACTAGAACTTACTTATTCATTTTGCTTTTTTTGTTTTATTACCATGTTACTTCTCTGGAAATATTTAAATACTGAATAAGGAAAACTGTTTTTAAGAGTATTACAGTCATTCATAAAGACATCTTGGGGTACAGATTTCCTATGGATGTTGGAATTCTCTACCAGTGCATGATAATCAATGTATAAATTGATATCCTGTAGCTCTGTTTTCCTTTTGTATTAATTGAATAGCACGCAAGATCTTCTCTGATAGGAATTGGTAATTTGCCATGAAATAAGGATGTGTTAATTGTCACAGACTTCAATAACACACTTTCATTCACTGTATACTAACGGATCCCACTGCATCTTTCCACATATTTTTGATGGTTTTATTTTCTTTCTATAATATGTGTTAAATGCAGGTGTGACATTCAGGTCAGTTGTTAACTGGCAATCATTTGTGTATTAAAATTACCTCTTAAAAACAAGACAGCATCATGAGGCAGATGCAAAACATCAATGCAGGGCTATTAAATGCCATTATATGGTGATGGGCTGTTGCTAATTGACAACACATATACGTTCTATAATAAGAACACAGCCTGGGGCGCCTGGGTGGCGCAGTCGGTTAAGCGTCCGGCTTCAGCCAGGTCACGATCTCGCGGTCCGTGAGTTCGAGCCCCGCGTCAGGCTCTGGGCTGATGGCTCGGAGCCTGGAGCCTGTTTCCAGATTCTGTGTCTCCCTCTCTCTCTGCCCCTCCCCCGTTCATGCTCTGTCTCTCTCTGTCCCAAAAATAAAAAAATAAAAAAAAATAAAAAAAACGAAAAAAAAGAACACAGCCTAATAATCCAACCTTCTGCAAGAGTCAGAAGTAACTGATACATTCTGATGCAATCTTCAAAACTCTTCCTCTGAGTTAACCCACTGGAGATGAAAGAACCATGTGACAAATCTTGGTTCAAAGGATCTCTTCCTCACTGTCACTGCTTTTTGTTATTTATGTACTTAAATTGTCTTCTGTAGGTGAACTTTACTTTTCTTATCCTTTGAGTCAATAAGTAATTCTTATGCAATATCATCTTCTAATGTGGCATCAACTACCTCTATGTCAGTGACTCCCAAATCTTTAACTTTAACTTTGACTTTTCTTCCATGATCCCAGCTATATATGCCCACTGACTCTATCTGCGGGTCCCACAAGTACCTTGGCGTTTTTTTAAAAAACAGAACTTTCTCCTGACATATCCAAATCTGCTTTTCTTCTCAATTTTTATCCCCCAATACATTTCAGAGCAATCTTTGGTTCTTTCCTCTTTCCTAGACCCCCTCTGAAACTAGAAACTGTCAAATCTATCTCTGAAATGTCACTCCAATATGTTTGCTTCTATCTCTGTTGCTAATGCTTTCCTTCAACCCCTATTTCTTCTTTCTTGCACGGATCCAATAGTGGTTTCATTTATCATCCCATATCCTGTCACTTCCTTTTCCAAATCATCCCTGAGACTGTCTTTCTAAAACACAGATCTGATCATGTCATTTTTCTCTTCTTAAATAACCTTTCTCTTCTTTCTTGCCCAGTGAATGTCTTCTCAATCTTTCAAGACCAAAGTCAACTTTATAGTTCTTCTACATCCTTTCTTGACTTCTCCAGGCAGATTTAGTCTCTCTTGTCTAAATTCCAATAGCCCTCTAAAAACATCTGTTATGGCACTGTCACTCCTCTGTACGTTGAAGTGACCAAAGTAATACAGACTTTGAGGAATGTACCAATGCTACAGTACTTAGAATTTTTTTTCAGGATCCCAGGCTTTGGCTGGATACTGAAATTCCTACTGTTAATCACCAAGAGAATGCAAGCTCAAGAGAACACAGAATCAGTTTGTGTAAAGGGTTAAGATCTTTTTTTACAACATTGTACCAGAAATTGCAAGTCTGCAGCTGAAAATGCAGTGTCTGTGCACATATGCACACTAACCCCCAAAACCTCAGAATATACTTCCCTGGACTTGCTTAAGTGCTCTTTTCTCCCTGTTAAACTAGCACCAACAGAGTGTACTTTCCCAGACTTTCTCAGGTCACCTACTTATGAGAACCATTAACTAATCTCAGCCTGCCCCACCTCACTTTCCTGTTTCTTGTCCCATTTTCCTCCCCTCATACCTAACCTAAGTGCTTATATCCTCTGTAAGCACCAAAAGAGAGGAACAGTCTCACTTTCATCAAATACCCTCTGGCTGACAGTGTATATAAAGGCTTTATTGTTACTGTTCCACTTGGCTAGAATTTATTTGATGAACCTTTACATCTGTTTAATTCAGTGTCTGGTACATGTTAGGAGTAGGTATAAATGTGTATTTGTTGAATGGAGGAACATATTATTTTTGTAAAAAGTCAGTCTTGGGCTGAGGTGCTGGGTGGCTCAGTCGGTTAAGTGTCTGGTTCTTGATTTTTGTAAAGGGCAAACATAGCTAGCCTCCTGTATCCTGGGAGTAAACTATGACCTATGTAAGCTTAGAAGGACCCCAGAGTATGAGATGCTGAACCAGTGTTTGTTTTGGGCTTTCCTAGAAGTGCTGTTTCTGTTCCCTAGATATTAGTTCTGTTTAAAACCACATTTGCTGAGTTACTGAGAAATAGAACTTCCTCTTAACTGCTTGTTTGAGCTTCTGTAAACCTGGTTGGCGTAATCACCCTTCCGCATTCTTGGGCACCGCGTCTTGTTCCAATAGATAGAAGACTAATATCGTAAACCACATGATTCGGCATTCAACTGGCTAGAGTCAACAAGTTATATTTTAAAATTCTTCAGGACTGTGTGATTGGTGCCCGCCTTATATTTTAAAAACCTACAACAGGGGCGCCTGGGTGGCTTGGTCGGTTAAGCGTCCGACTTTGGCTCAGGTCATGATCTCACGGTCCGTGAGTTCGAGCCCCGCATCGGGCTCTGTGCTAACAGCTCAGAGCCTGGAGCCTGTTTCAGATTCTGTGTCTCCCTCTCTCTCTGCTCCTCCCCTGTTCATGCTCTGTCTCTCTCTGTCTCAAAAATGAATAAACGTTAAAAAAAAAAAATTTAAAAACCTACAACGTTGTGTAATTGGTGCCCGCCATTTCCAACTGCCACCCTTTGCAACCTGATTGGTCGATACAGCCTTTATAAGACATTCCCAAAGCTTGTTTGGGGCCAGACTGTCAGGACCTGTTGTATTTCCCTGTCTGGCCAGGCCATAATAAACTTGTTTTGATCCTGTTTTTGCTGTCCGGAGTTCATAAGTGATCGCAACCTACAACAATTTTAGCTCATGTCATGATCCCACAGTTCATAAGATTGAGCTCTGCACTGGGCTCTGCACTGACAGCATGGAGCCTGCTTGGAATTAATTCTCTCTCTCTCTCTCTCTCTCTCTCTCTCTCTCTCTCTGCCACCCTCCCTCCCCTCCACTCCCCTCCCCTCCCCTCTCCTGCTGGTCCACACATGTACACACACACACTCTCTCTCTCAAAATAAATAATCATTAAAAAAAAAATCTTGGGTCAAGAGGTGAAGATGTAGCCTTAGCCTCAGGTGTGAGTTTAATATGACCTAGCTTCTTGGCCAAAGAGAATCCTAGAGCACATCATATGGGGTTAAGCCTTGCAGAAACATACCAGAAAGACAGCAAACCAGCCTAGAAAGGATTCTGGGACAGCTCTGTACTTGTACAATAGTTATTCTATGTGTTGTTTACTGCCCTTCCATCATCTCTGACTATTCAGTAAAACATTATTAATGGTTACAATTGGGTCTCAGTAATACAGAAAATTAGAAAAGTGCTGTGCTCATCTGTGGGAAAAGTGATGCAGAAAAGAACAGTTTTCTCATCCTTGGTGTTCCCTCTTCTTATAGTAGAGAAAGGTGAAGGAGGGTAGTAGCTGTCACTAGCAGAGGACAGCTACATATGGAGGAGGAAGAAAAGGAGGAGGCGGAGGAGGAGAGAGTGAGCATCCAAAGGAAAAGTTCTCTTGGGCCATCATAATCTGCATATGAAGAAGAGTTATGATCTTATATTGTAGCCACAGGTAGGTGAGGCCTAGCCTGGGATATCAGGGCTCATATATTTTCTATTTAAAAAAAAAAAATTGGGTTTATTTTTGAGAGAGACAGAGACAGAGACAGAGACAGAGTACAAGCAGGGCAGGGGCAGAGAGAGGGGGAAACATAGAATCCAAAGCAGGCTCCAGGCTCTGAGCTGTCAGCACAGAGCCTGACCCAGGGCATGAACTCATGAACTGTGAAATCACGACCTGAGCCAGAGACAGAGGCTTAATCAACTGAGCCACGCAGGTGCCCCTTTTCTATTTGTAATACTCCACTGTGACTCCTCCAGGGAAAAGATTATGCCATCTTGGTATTGGGGCAACAAGGTCAATCCTTTCATTCATTCACTCATTCATTCACATATTTGATATATGTTTACTGAGCATTTACATATGAGGTGATCATAAAACAGGGGAATATGATAAAGACAAGAGGTATATGAAAGGTATTCCTTTGGCAGCACATATACTAAAACAGAATCAATACAGAGAAGATTAGCATGGCCCCTGCCCAAGAATGACATGCAAATTCATAGAGTGTTCCATATTTGGGGGAGATATAGGCTTCCAGTTATGGAATGAGTACATCACAGGAATAAAAAGCACAGTGTATGGAATACGTCAATGGTATTGTAATAACACTGCATGGTGGCACAAGGTCGCTATACTTGTGGTGAGCATAGGGTAATGTATAAATGTATAGAGATGCTAAATCACTTTGTACACCTGAAACTAATGTAACATTGTGTTTCAACTGTACTCAAAGAAAAAACTTGAAAAAAAAAAAAGAATGGAGGATAATGGGGAAATGGCTGGTGAAAGCAATTATTTCTACGCTTGAGCAAGATATTCCTGGGGCTTCCATGCAGCAAATCCCCTTTCTCAAAGAACAGAGGGGTGCATGCCTTGAGGTAGGCCAGAGAAGGTCTTGTTAGAGCATTGCTAGGGCCAGCCAAGGTCACACACTAGAACCTAGAGGCCCAGAGCTGGTTATGGAAATCCTAAAAGGTAGAGAAAAGGGGTGCCTCAGTGGTTTAGTTGGTTGAGCATCTGACTCTTGATTTAGGCTCAGGTCATGATCGCAGGGTCATGGGATCAAGCCCCACATTGAGCTCTGTGCTGAGCATGGAAACTGCTTGAAATTCTCTCTCATTCTGCCCCTCTCCCCCACTTACATGTGTTCTCTCTCTAAGAAAGAAAGAAAGAAAGAAAGAAAGAAAGAAAATAAGAAAGAAAGAAAGAAAGAAAGAAAGGAAGAAAGAAAAAGAAAGAGAGAAAGAAAGAGAAAGAAAGAGAAAGAAAGAGAGAAAGAAAAGGAAAGGAAAGGAAAGGAAAGGAAAGGAAAGGAGTAGAGGAAAGGTTTGAGGGATGAATCTGGAAAATAGTCTTCATTGTAGAAAGCTAAACCAGAAGAAACAAGGTGAATGATAACTCAAGAGGGCAAAGGTGGTACAAGGGCAAGGGTCCAGGGATCGCAGTTCAAAGCATCAGATAAGGACCAGAAGAGGTGAGATATGAGCTGGGTTTAAAGGGTGACTACAATTTAATAAGGCAAATCCTAGCTCTTCCTTAGGAAGGGCATTAAAGCTTATGGTAGAAGCTGGGAGTGAAAGGGGACAGAGGCATATAGGGAGTTGCTGAAAAGCTGAAATGACCATTAGTAGTCTGTAAGAATAATTCAGTCTGTTTTCATTTCTATATTAGGCGTTTCAAGAAAAACCCACTCAATTGGGATTTCAGGAGCATTTGCTGTTTGTAAATTTCAGAATGGAGAAATTTTCATGTCTAAGCCAGAGTTAAGATATAAGAATTTTGCCCAAGTAAGAGTAATGCTAATCTCCAAAAAATAAATCTTAGAGTAAAAATACAGGGAAAATATACTCAGCCAATAGTTAATATACATAGCAGAGATTCCCTTCAAATAACAAAGCCCTATGAGAACAGAGAAACCTTAGATGTCTGAGAGAATGAAAACAGGAGCGATTGCTTCTCTCCTGGAAACACAGGATGGGAAAATGGGTCAGTGACTCATGACCAAAGTGTTGGCATGCCCATTGCTGGCATAAGTATTAACATTCACTCCTGCAAAACGTAAACATGAATCTAATGGCATTTTATCTTATAATTGTCTTGTTGCATACATTTTTATTTATGCTTTTATTTCACCCACTAGAATAGTGATTTTTAATCCTAGTGCACATTAAGTAATTTTTCTTTTGTTTTGTTTTTTACATAGATATTCCAGGGCTCTACCTACAGAAATTCCAATTTAATTGGTATGGGTTGAACTCTGGCCACTGGTACTTTTGAAACTTTCCTAGGTAATTATAACATATTCAGAGTTAAAATTTCCACAGCTCATTAAAATATCATTAACTGCTAAACAGAGTTTCCAATGGATTATTTTTGGCTGATAGAGAAATCTAAATCTAAAATTGAGGATCATTGCTTGTTAAAGATTATTTTGGAATGAAAGTAAAGATCTTTTCAAATGTCTTAAAATACTCCTCTAATAGGAGGCTTCTGAATGGAGATATCTGAGAATAATCATTACCTCCCTTCTTCTTCAAAATCCAAAAGAAATAATGGAAGTTATAGCAGTTCTAGGAAATTGAGGAAATTTCTGTCCACATGCCCAGATAATAAGGAATTTACAGAAAATAAAAAGATATGATGAAGAAATAAGGCCCAGTGTCTGCTTGAGATGTGACAGATGAAAAAGAAAGTTTTCACTCATCAAATCCTAGAATAACAAAAGATAAGAGGCAGTAGGAAATAGGAACTAGGGCCAAAGGTGAGGAATTCAGCAAGTAATTAATTAAAGGGCTGGAAAACAGCTCCTCTGACCCTGACATCTGGCAATATGGGATGCTGGGAGAAAAACAGAGTAATAGGAACAAAGTGCTGGAAAATTAATGAGAGTAACTTTTTTAAATATAAGAATGTATGAAATATACACGAACACTTTAAGAATAATTATAGGTGAATACTCATGTAACCAGCACCCTAATTAAGAACAAACATTGCTAGCACCTTATAATTCCTCTCCTGCTAACATCTCATTTTCTCCCCGCCAAGAGTGACCACTAAATTAATCTGATGGTTATCATTCCTTATTTTATAGAAAATAGTTTACCACTTATGATCACAACTGTAAACAATATACTGTTGGTTCTGCCTCTTTTTGAACTTGATATATATGGAATCATATTGTATATAATTCTTCTGTGACTTCTTTCTCTCAACAATGTATTTGCAGGTTTCAATTTTGTTGACGTCTGTGTGTATCTGTGACTTGTTCCTTTTCACTGAGAAATAATAGTCCACTTTATAAATTTGTCACTATCTTTTAGTCAATTACTACTGAAGAACATTTGGATTGTTTCCATTTTTAAATTTGTTTTATGAACGGTGCTGCTATTAACATTTTTGAAATACTACCTGATGCACACATGTAAATTTTTTGTTGTATTCCTAAAATTGATATATTCCTATATTCAAATATTCAACTTTCCTAGGTTATACCAAACTATTTTCAAAGTACTTGGACCAGTTTATACTCCCCCAGAAATATATGAGAAACCTTGCTGTTCTACACCCTTGCCATCATCTGGATTATCAAAGTCTTAAACTTTAATCTTGTGTATGTGTAAAATTATTTTGTTGTGGTTTAAGTTAGAATTTGATTAAAAATGAAGAAAAGCAACTTTTTCAATTTCTTAGTCATTTGGATTTCCTTCTTTGTAAATTTCTTGCTCAAACTTTTACCATTTTTTGTATTAGGGTTGTCTACCTTTTTCTCTTATGGATTTATGAGATTTCATTAAATAATTCTAAAAATATTTATTGGTCCCTTCCTATGTACCAGACTTTGTTCTAGAGACTCACAATGTACCTACCAATGGAAAACACACACACACACAAACACACAGCATTCTGTGCTCTTAGAGGCTTGAGCATTCTAGTGTTGGTTGTACTAAAAGAGGAAAAGTAGGCTAAATAAAAATTTATATGTATAAAATAACAAGTTCTATTAGTGAAAACGTAAAAAAAAATCATTAAACAGGGTAAGGAAAATTGGAGTATGGGTGTTGCATGAAAATGAAACAGATTACAGCTTTGGTTATTGTAATAACAAGCCTTATGGAGATAAGGGAGATAGTATTTGCAGAGCTGAAACCTTCTCCATCCTGTGATAAACAGAGATCCCCATCTAACTTGCATTGAACATGTTACATGAGCACAACATTTTATTGTGTCAAGCTCTTGAAATCTACAGACGGTTCTTTACTACAGCATCACTGATCTGTCCTGCCTAAGACATAAATAATGAGAAGCGAACAAAAAAGCTATTTAGATAATCTTGGAGTAGAATCCTTACACACACAAAAAAAACCCAAAAAATGAAAAACTCTAAAGGAAGAGAACAAATTTCATTACATAAAAATTAAAAAGTCCCTATAGAAAAGATACTCCAAAAAATATAGATGGTATACATCACACGATAACAAAATTGTTGATATACACAAAAAATAGATATACACGATGTACGAAGATTTCCTATAGATCAATAACAAAATAGAGCAACTCTAGAAACATATAAAAGGAATGTGGAATGGTAATTTACTTAGAAGATCTGTATTTAATAATATAGAATAATGTTCACTATAGATCTATATGTCTATATATACAAAATAATCCCCTAAATCAGTTTTGGTTTTATGTTGTCTTTCCAGAACATAATGTGGGGAAAGTGAGGTGCTTCCCTATATTACTTACTGCTCAATAGTGCATACATGTTTAGAGTTGTGGTGTTTCCAAGATTTTGAACCATGAAACTGATCTTGGTCCTCATGGAGGATTGTACTAAAAGACACAATAAGGAGAAATGAGGATGAAACATCAAAGTGCCAAGCTCTAGGTTTGTTGCCCTTTCCCCTCCAGTGGATTTTCCCAGACAACTTATTAAGAATAACAGTTTTTATTTATATCCTTACCTTTGTCACTAGGTCTTTCTGTCACTTTTGAGATGGCTAATTAATAATAACACTTGTTGAAAAAGCATTATAGTCACACAACAGAACAGCAGTTATATTCACGCTAGTGAAATGTATTAATATTTTCTGTTTAAAAATGCAGTGCTGTTTTGTCTCTTTGGATAAGCCAGCTGAAGTTTCTTTAAAAGATCAGCTAAACACACACCATCCTGTGAAATATCACTCCTGCTAGAGAATAGACGTTTGGAACCTCAGGGACAGTTAAGCAGCTGAGGTGTGAGAACAGAGGCTGCTTGCTATTTTAATGATTCTGTGACTGATTCTGAACTCAGTGGAGTTATTATGCCACGTATTACGCTTGTCTCACTTTGATCTCATAGAGGATAATTTTGAGAATGAGTATTTGGCAAAAATCCTCCTTGGCATAATGAAAGCAACTTAGCATATTCTCAAGAGTACCAATTCTGGAGACAGATTGCTCAAATTCGAATCCTGTGTTCACCAGTTCTGTGCTGTGAAGGCAAAGACCATTTACTCCATCTCTCTGAGCCCCAGTTTCCTCGTCTGCAAAAATGGGGATATTAGTACATTCCACACAGGCTTGTTGTAAAGACTACAGAAGATGGTGTATGAGAAGCACCCAGGAAAAAAGAGGCAGTAGAGAATGTTGATCATCCATTTGTTCACACTGATTGTGTACAAGAAGAAGGACTGAAAGATGCAGAATCCAGATGGACCTGAGAAGTTATATAGTGGATTTTATGGGAATGATTGGAAGAGATCCATGTAAATTGCTTAGAACTGTACCTGGCACATAATACTTGATAATAACCTTAGGTCTCAGGTTTATTTTTGGCACTATGAAAAGACCGCATATTTGGAATCTAGACATGCCTTAATTCCTATGTAGATTCAGAATAGACATTGTTTTATTTTAAATCACTTTTATTATTATTGATAACAAAGCGCTAGAGGGGGATTCAGAAATCACTTGTCAAGAGGTGGTAAGGAACAAATGGCTCTTTCCCCTCTTCCATTTATGTGGGTTCTCTTTTAAATCTATGCTTTGCACAATCAGACTATATTATTCCCTATTTTCCACACAGCAGAATGGGTGATAATTACAACATTCCCTGGTCCTTCATATTATTCCTTATTCCACATTATTAATTCTTTTCTTTTCTTTCCAATTAGGCATTGAGAGCCTTCAGATGAATTATAAGTTATCCCTCTGGATTCAAAGGAACTTTCTTTATTGCTTAAAGCCTAGGTGTTCCAACTTCTCAGGTAACCAGTAGTTAATCATTTCATCATCCCTCCATAGGGAGTGATAAGTTTTTAGAGTTGCAAGTAAATTTAGCATCTTCTCAGAAATTCATTTTGCATTTTTTAAGAAACCACAGAGACTGAATAAAAAATCCTCAAGAACTCCACTTCATTTTATGCCTAGTGGCAAATATGACTTGATTATGCTGGCAGTTAGGAATGGTTCAGATTTAATTTAACTTTTCTGCAAAATGGCTTGTAGCCCACTGTTTACAGGACACCAAAAAAACCTAGTGACAGGTGAACACCTCAGCTAGCCACCTGGATTGTCACTAAATGCCAATCACTCAGGACTGCACAAAGAGCTGAATAGGGTGACTGAATTTTCACTTGTCTTCCAGTTTTTTATATTTTCTCCACATTTTGTCCCTTTCATTGTTCTAATTTCTGGTCTGATTCATCTATGATAACAGCCATTGGGTATACTGAATTTTCTTTTTTCCAGAACGATAGCATCCTCTACTGTCCTGCAAGTTTCATCCTCCATTCTCCATAGGATTTATGTCAGTTAAGGATCCAAGCAATTGATAAACTGTATACACACCTTGCGACATATAATTGACGTTGGCGTTCATTCAGGGCTCTTCATAGGAGTTTAGGGTGTAAATGTGGCTGCCTGATAGATGAACTGTGTTCAAAGCTCTGAACGCTCAGTAAATTTTCCAAATTAATTACATCTCTGGTGCTTTCAATCTCGATTAAAGAGAGAAATGATAACATATTTGGTCCTTGTGGCTACCTTGAATTTAGATCCCTTATCATCACATCTAGTTATGTGACCAAAGGAGATCCCAACATCTGAGAAAGTGCCTTGGAAATTATCAAGGGATTTATACTTGTAAAGTATAGGAATGAACAACAGTATTTACTATGTTAAGAAGGATAGAATCAAGAGCTGAATGCAAAGTAGAGACTTAAAGGCTTACATAAGAACCACAATGACAGGACCCATGTCATTGTGTTATTTTGTGCTCCATATATGGGCTGAAATGAGGTACATCTTGTGAATGTTTGCTAAATGAGTAAAAAAATAAATATATTATAAATGAATCTTTAAATTCAAGTCTTATCACAATATTTAACAGATTCACTCTCCTGTACAAAGTGATTGTTTTCAACCTACTAAAAATCCATCAATACTTAATGCTTTTAAGGACTTACTATGCACCAGACAGTTGGCTGGGACCATGAGAAACATGAAGTAACCACTCAAAATCAAGGAGAGAGAGCTCTGATTTAGAGCAGTGAATTCAGCCTGTGTGCTTAACACTCTTGTCTCCTTCACCTACAGCCCCTTCCAATAAGTGAATTTTATCAGCACAAGGAAGAAGAAAATGTTAGAAAACTGCACTCATTGAGTGGAAATAAAAGAGAAATTGAAAGGAAGTTTTCCCAACCTCCAAGACCCTGGATGCAAATAGAGAACTAACTTGATGGAGGTGTATAAAAGGGACCCTAGAAAAAAGCCAGAAACACAAGTCAGAGTGACATCGTATATCTAAATCTATCTATAAACACATACATATACATATATATCTAGAGGAAAAAGTAGAGAACAGTGGATGAGGCTTAGAAAAAAAAGCCATAATAAAATTAAAAACTAAGAAATAGTTAAAAACAAGAATTTCCATTATTAGGAGTAAGAGAAGGAATGTAAGTATTGAGGAAAATATTTTAGTTACGGTCCTCATAATGCCATAACATTATATACATATTAAAATATGTACATATTATATATAAATTTATGGTCATGTTAATATCTTACTGAAAATCTATTTTCAAGGAAAACTCTATATTACCAAATTTAGCTTAAGAAAGTAAAGAAATACTATACAAGTAGATCAATAATATACCAATGAAGAAGTTTGTTAACATCACCTGTGATAAAGATCAAACCCAACGGCACCTGGGTGGCTCAGTCAGTTGAGCATACACTCTTGATTGTGGGTCATGATCCCAGGGTTGTGGGGTGAGCCCTGTGTTGGGCTCTACACTGGATACAGACCCTGCTTGAGATTCATTCATTCATTCATTCTCTCTCTCTCTCTCTCTCTCTCTCTCTCTCTCTCTCTCTCTCCCCTTCCCTGCTCCCCTCTCCCCCTCCCTCTCCCTCTCTCTCTTTCTAAAAAAAAAAAATCAAATTAAGATCAAACCCAGATGAGGTATGAAATATTTCCATCAAACTTAAAAACAACAGCAAAAAACACCAAAAGGAAAATGCACTTCCTGTGATATTAAAACTGTTTCAGGGCACTGGGACAAAAAAAAAAAAAAAATCCAAATGTCCTCACTTTTTCAATGAAGAAAGCAAAATTAAAATCCTAAAATGAGAACCCAGAAAACTATAGACCAATATGAAGAACAGACTCAAAAATAATAAATATAACATTTTTATATTAAACCCAAAGGAAATTAGTTAAAAGAATAAACTGTTGTGACTGTTTTTTTTTAAATAAACCTGTGTGTCATTTTCTTACATTAAAAGAAATATGTAGATTTTGATGGACATTTTGTTGAAATGATAGATTAAGCTTTGAATAAATTCATTTACCCAAAGTACTTTTTAACTTTCCTAATGTGAATACATTATCCTTTACAAACTAGTATTTGTCAATTTTTTTTAACCCAAGTATCCTTCAGATAACTTATTTTAAAGTAGGGTTTAAGGTTAAATGTCAAAATAAATTCAAGATTGTGACAAAAATATCAAAGTAAGATTCATTTTAGAAGAAAAATTAATATATATTTTATTTTAAAAAAGGAATTTTTACCTTAACCATTTGATGTTAATAGGACCACTGAGTTTGTTTGCTCCCAACAGACATTTTCACACCAGAAAAGATGGAAAGTTGAACACTAAAAGGGTCACTTTAAACGTGAGACCTATACATATCTGTGGATGCTATGGTACTAAATAGCCCTGAAATCTCAATGACTTGCTATGGCACGGATTTCTTTGTCACATATGCTATAGGTCCATTATAGGTTGGCTTGGGCTCTGCTCCATGCTATCATCACTCTGGATCTCAGGCTGATGGAGCATAAAGTATCCGGACTATCGCTGGTATAGTAAGTGTCCTCCAAAACCCATGTCCACCTGGAACCTCAGAATGTGACCATATTTAGAAATAGGGCCTTTGCAGATGTAATTAGTTAAGAACATCAAGACAAAATCATCCTGGATTTAGGGTGAGCTCTAAACCCAATGACTACTGCTCTCATAAGAAGAGAAGTGGATGGGGCGTCGGGGTGGCTCAGTCGGTCAAGTGCCGGACTTCAGCTCAGGTCATTTTCTTACATTAGGTGGGTTCAAGCCCCACATCAGGCTCTCTGCTGTCAGGTCAGAACCTGGAGCTTGCTTTGGATTCTGTGTCTCCTGCTCTCTCTGCCCCTCCCCTGCTTGTGCTCTGTCTCAAAAATAAACAAACATTAAAAAAAATAAAAATAAATTTAAAAAAGAAGAAGAAGAGAAATGGACAAACACAGAGCAGGTGATGTGAAGATGGAGACAGGAATTAGAGTGCTGTGTCTACAAAGCCAGGAGTGCCAAGGACTGCCACCAACTACAAGAAGCTAAGAGGGAGGCATGGGATGGTTTCTCCTTTAGAGTCTCCAGAAAGAACCAAGCCTTCGGACACCTTGATTTTGTACTTCTGGCCTCCTAAACTGTGATGGAATAAATTCCTGTTGTTTTAAGCCACCCAATTCGTGGTAATTTGTTATGGCAGCCTTAGGAAGTGAATATAGCTGGTGGCCAAGGCAGTTGGAAAGACTTCTAGGGTATCTTACTTTGGCATTAAATGTTCAGCCTGCAAGAGTCATGCCTCCTTTCTACTCATAACTATCTAAAACTATACACACACCACACAAACAAGCAAAACAGAGTCAGGAAGTGTTAATTCTATCATATGCTAAAAAACAAAGAACCAGAGTATCTAGCCATGACACTAATAACTACCACTGAGCCTACTATACTACTTTGCTTTCAGAGGCAAAAGTACAGGAAAATATATAACTTTGCAAATGTATGCTGATGAAAATAGATGACACTCAAATCCTCTTCTCTTGTGACAAACAGAGAGATATTTTGCCCCCAAAATATCCAAAGTGACGTTCCATATATTCTTTTTGACAGCTACATCAAATTTGAATTCTAAAATCCCTCTTAAAATCTGGCAATGACTCAACGTTAGTAAGAAAAGCCTTTCTCATAACCTTCTAAATGGCATTTTCAGGAGCGACATCAGGAAAATATTGCCTGAATTCATCTTGCAGAGATTGGATTTGGGTATTTTCTTTGAAATAATTTTTAAGAGCCTTGTCTTTATAAGCTTCATTAAGACAAGAAAATGATGAGGCATTTTAAGAGACAATTTGCTGAATCCATAGCTGGATTCTGGCTCTGTATGTTCAAAGTAAATCATAAAGAGAAATAATGCTGGTGTTTCAGATTCAATGTATTCAAAACTTCAATATATCAGACGACTATACCAAGCTTTGCTGAAAGTTATACTTTTTTGATAGCTGAAGCACTAAGTCTTTAGGAAAGCACAGAAAAAAAATGTGTTCCTACTTTAAATCCAGCCAGGCTCTCTCCTGTTGACAACTGAGGAACTTCAATATGGGACAAAATAACTTCACGAAGAGCATTAAAATTTTTATAAAGCAAGGTAAATATCTGGTGTGTAATCAACATTTTGCCACCTAATTGACTCCCTTATTACATGGTTAATGCCTTCTTATAGAGTATTGGGCTGTTTTAGAATCCAATGCTTATAGGTAAATGATATACCACGATCTCCGGCTTCTCCCTGACTGATGAACTTTTTTCTTTTTTCCAAAAAATTACGCTCATGAGCCTAGCATTGCTGTATCATTGTGAATACATATTACACTAATAGTTTCCTCAGTTCAACTCAGTGTTTAAGAAAAATTGATGCAACTTCAGTTGAAGTGGTAGTTTTAAAAAAATTTTGTGGATAAGTTTATTGAGGTGTGGTTTGCACATGTATAATTCATCCTCTTTAGTGTATACTTCATTGATCTTTGACAAACACATATAGTTGTGTAACTACTACCAAAACCAAATATAAAACAATTTCATCATTCCCCTAAATCTTCTGTCTCCTTTGCAGTTAGTCCACCTTTTTTTTTTTTTAATGTTTATTTATTTTTGAGACAGAGACAGACAGAGCATGAACGGGGGAGGGTCAGAGAGAGAGGGAGACACAGAATCTGAAACAGGCTCCAGGCTCCGAGCCATCAGCCCAGAGCCCGATGCGGGGCTCGAACTCACGGACCGCAAGATCGTGACTGGAGCCGAAGTTGGCTGCTTAGCCGACTGAGCCACCCAGGCGCCCCCAGTCCACCTTTTATACCCCTAAATCACTGAACTCTTTTGTGTTCCTATTGCTTTTCCCTTTTGAAAATGTCATATAATTGAATCCTATGTAGGAAGTGGTCTTTTTAGTCAGGTTTCCTTCATTCAGCATAATGCATTTAATATCCTACCATGTTGTTACTTACATAAGTACTTTGCTCACTTTTATTACTGAGAAATATTCTTCGTAAGGATGTATCAACCCTTGTTAATCTGTTCAGTTGTTGAAGGACATTTGAGTTGTTTCCAGTTTGGGGTAATTAAGAATAAAGATGCTATAAATATTTGTGTAAACATTTTTGTGTGAACATATGCTTTCATTTCTCTTCTGTAAATACTTATGAATGAGTCATATGATGAGTGTATTTTTAACTTTATAAGAAAGTGGAAAACTATTTTCCAAAGTAGTTGTAGTATTTTTTACATTCCCACCTTCAACGTACGAGTATTCTAGTTGCTCTATGTCCTTGTAAGCATTTATTATTGCCAGTTCTTATCATCATGGTTTAAACTTTGTTTTCCTACCAACTAATTATATTGATCATCTTTTTTCCATGTGCTTATTCAATATCCATATATCTTCATTGTTAAAGTGTCTGATCAAATTTTTTGCTCATTTTTAAATCAGGTTGTTTGTTTTATTATTGAGTTTTAGGAGTCATTTTTATATTCCAGAAACAAACCCTTTGTCAGACATGCGCTTTGCAGGTATCTTCTCCCAGTTGTAGCTTATCTCTTTACTCTGAAAGCACTCTTTCAAAAAGCTTATATTTTTAATTTTGAGGAGGACAAATTTTTCCATTTTTATAGATTTGCTTTTGATCTCATACCTAAGACTTCTCCAACCCAACCCAAGGTCTCAAAGATTTTCTCCTATGTTTTCTTTTAGAAGTTTCATAGATATAGATTTTACATTCAGGTAGATCCATTTTGACTTATTTTTTTAAATTTCCATATATGTTATGAAGCCTGTCTGTAGATTCATTCTCCCCCTCTATCTAGATGTCCAATTGTCCCAGGATCATTTGTTGAATGACTATCCTTTTTTTTATTCTTTAAATTCTTTTTGTAATGTTTATTTATTTTTGAGAGAGAGAGAGAGAGAGAGAGACAGACAGACAGAGACAGAGTATGAGTTGGGGAGGAGAAGAGAGAAAAGGAGACAGAACCCGAAGCAGGCTCCAGGCTCTGTGTTAATAGCACAGACGTGGCACTCAAACTCACAAACTGTGAGCCAAAATCGGACCTGAGCCAAAGTCAGATGCTTAACTGAGCCACCCAGGCACCCCAATGACTATCTTTTTGTTGAAACAACTGACCATGGTTGTATGGGTCTATATCTGAACTCTTCACTCTGTTCCTATTGTTTATATATCCATTCTTTTGTCAGTACCACACTGTCATAAGGCAGCTTTATAGTATTCTTGGGTCCAAGTAGTGTGAGCCCTCAAACTCTTTTTCATTATTTTCAACATTACTTTGGCTATTCTAGTTCACTTTCTTTTCCATATGTATATTAAGATCAGCTTGAGGGTAAGGGCCAGTGACAGGGTAAGGTGTTCATGTTAGGCACTCTGAGGGAGCCAAGCCCACTTCGGCCTACCCCTGCAGGGCCTTGCAACATGCTAGGGGAGGGAGAGTCTCCTTGGAGGCCCCAGCATGGTCCTCCATCTCACACTGGCTGGCCCTTTTCAGCTATTCCAATTTTGAGTTTTACCTACACATAGGCCTGATCTCCAAAGTCAGTGGCATTGCTGTTCAAAATGGAAGATAAGGAGCAATGTGACCCATTCCATTGGGTCCTTCAGCCTTGAAGCCTGGTTGGCATTTGCAAAGAGGAATTAACAGCAAAATAAGCCTCTCAGGGATAAAGAGCAACTAGAATCAGTAGAAGTCCTGGCCTCAAAGAAGACTCTGAGCCATTGCAGTGACAAGAAGCAGAGCCTTCAGTTAGATGGCTACATATGTTATATTGTAAGACCTGGGTTTGTCATCTTTCTGCAGTTTCCTTTACAAACCAACTAAGAATTGATCCTCCCTCTAACTCTTTAAATAGTTATACACCACTTTTCTTTTATTACTTTGGAAAATAAATATTGTCATCAAAATGTTAGTGTTTGCCTCGAGGCAGGTGGAGGCAGGAGGGATGAATGGTGCAACCCTTAGAGGTCTATGGTCTTGGTAGATCTGAGAGCTGCCCCATTGGTCAGACTTCTCTTCAGCAGCAAAGCCAGCCTGGGGCTTGCATGTTGAGCCTGAGCAAGCATAAGAGGAGAAGCTGAGACTGTGTGACTGGAGTGCAAGCTTACATCAGCCAGCAATTTCTTTGAACATGTATCTTCAAACCAACGAGGTTGCTATTTAACCCAAGTATCAGAAGACACAAAGCAGCTACTGCATTCTGCCCTCTCAGTCACTGGGTGTAGTCTCTTCTGCACCATTTTCTACCCTAGAATCTCTTTCTTTCTTTTCTTTTCTTTTTTAGCATTTATTTATTATTGAGAGAGAGAGAGAGAGAGAGAGAGAGCGCTAGCGAGCATGAGCAGGGGAGGGGCAGAGAGAGAGGGAGACACAGAATCTGAAGCAGGTTCCAGGCTCTTAGCTGTCAGCACAGAGCCCAATGCAGGGCTCGAACTCACAACCGGTGATATCATGACCTGAGCCGAAGTCGGACACTTAACCGACTGAGCCACCCAGGCGCCCCAACTACCCTAGAATTTCTTGGTGCCCCAGTGAGCTCTTTACCCCTGCACAATGAATGCTATTCCAATCGCCAGCAGCCAAAAGTGGCAGCCGATATTGCCATCACAAGTACGATCTTGGGTCCATAAGCACTATCAATGACAGTGAACTATTTCCTGGGAAGAAGAGGAAACTCCTCTCCATAAATCTGCTTGGGCTTGGGCAAATGGAACTTCAAAGGAGTCCTCAAGCAGTTAGGGTCCTTGAGCTAGGGGGACATGAGAAGGTGGGTAAGTATTTTAGGGCTGCTTTCTCTATTTTTATCCAATTCTGGTACTTAGGAGCAGGAACACTAGCTGGTGTCCGAGGGCAAATGTTGCCATTTCTCTGAATTTTCCTTCATCTAGGATGTCTTTATTTCACTATCATTCATGAAGGATATTTTCACTGAACATAGAATTCTGGATTGATGAGTCTCCCCTGCCCCCTCACAAGGCACTTTATGTTGTGTCCCTTCCTTCTGGTCTCCATGGTTTCTGATTTGGAAACTGAAGTCGTCTACATCATTGCTTTCCTATATGTAATATTGTTGCTTTCTAGATTGTCTTCTTTTTCTTCAGTTTTTAGCAGTTTGATTTTCTGAGCTTGAATTTCTAGCTTTACTCTCCCTGCCCCCAGTTGGGGTTTCACTAGGCTTCTTGAATTTGTAGGTCTTGTGTCAAATTTGGGAAGTTTTCAGCCATGTGTCTTCAAATATTTTTTCAGCAACACACTTCTCCTCTGCTCCTGGAACTCTAATAACCCAAACCTTAGAATTTTTTATATTATCTAAGTATCTAAGAATGTGTCCATATTTTAAAAATTATTTATCTAGTATCCACATAGTACAATATCTATAGATAATCTTCAAGTTTAGTGATTCTATCTCCATTCTGCTCTAGTGTATACTCAGTGGGTTTTTTGTTTTTGGGGTTTTTTTTTGGTAATTACTTTTTTCATTTCTGAAATTTCCATTTGGTTCTTTTCCTCTTTCTCTTTACTGAAACTTCCTTGCTGTTATCTTAAAGAGTTTTTGGCTTTACTTGTTGGAGCATTGTTACAATAAGTGTGTAAAGTCTTTGTCAGATAATTCTAACATCTGGATTCTCTTGGCTTTGTGCCTACTGTCTTTTCCTATGCAGACGATATTTTCATGGTTCCTCATATGTCAAGCAATATAAATCATATCCTGGACATTTTATTATAAGATTCTGGGTCTTGTACAAATCTTATGAGAAATAATGAAATTTTCATTTGTAAGTAATTGTCATGATTAATTTAAGTTCAGGTTGCAAATTCTGACTCACTTTCTTTGAGTTGTGATTCTCTTTAAGTTTGGTTTTCAACCTTTTCAAAGTCTTTGTATGGCTATCTGGATCTGTTTCATGAATGTTCCCAGTGGTTGGTTCAGTATGGGACCTGGAAAGTGGTCTGTTATTTCAGTTCTCAATGTTTTTGGTATGCTTGTTAGAAATAGACTCAGGTATGACAGCTTCAGATGAGCCCAAGAGTTCACAATTTTATGGGATCACTTTCCCCGGTTTCTTCCTGTCTATGATCTCCCTAGTACTTCCCGTTCACCTGTGGAACCCTTCTCAGTCCTCCAGCCAGTTCAGTTACCCTACCCTGCCATGCACATTTGCAAATGTGGCCATGCCAGTGAAAAAAAGTGGGAGACCTGAGGGATAAAAAGTGTTAAATGCACCTCCAGTTTGGTGGTACTTTGAATTCTGGTATTCTTACCCAATCCATCTGCTACTGTTTAGTTTTCAAAGTCAACAACAGCTGCCCCATGCCTTCTGTCTTAGTTTTAGATCTGTATTCATTGGTAGAGACAGAGTGGACTATGCTTACTCAATCTTACTCGTAGCCAATACTTGAGTTTAATTTTTAAATAAAATAAATGTATAGTTTCAGAAGGAACATATTTATATATGCAATAGAAATGACAGTATAAATTACACTGAACACAATGGAAAGCATTTCAGGTAAGTAACGTGTATCTTACACTGCTTGCTCTGAATTCTTTTTCACTCTATCTTCTAAGTATGCCTACCAGCTATGATTACTCAGAGAGAGATGTGCTCTTTGTAATTTGCATTACAAAAGCAAGAGAGTTCTTTTCCATTTTTCAAACAGAAAATTATGTTACAATATTGAATATTCTCTTTCAAGCCACACATGCCCCTTCTTATTCCTAACATTGTCCTATGTCCCTGTGACTTCACCTCCCAAGTACTTTCTCAACATATACTGACTATGTGCTGGTTACTGATAGCCTCACAGCATTTGTTGGTTGAATGTTTGGTATTTTGGATCAGGTACTGGACAAGTAAAGGCAATCTGAAAATTCAGATATGCTTCACAGAATCGACTGCATGAGTAATCTACACAAGAATAATTGAGAATCTTCCGTAAGTAAAATATGAAGTAATATTGAAGGCCTTGAGTATACAAAGTTGTCTTTATAAAGTAAAAATTTACCCCAAATAGTTACTCTTATGCAAAGCACATGGTAGCACTTACTAACTCACTAGTAGAAAATAAGACTGTTCATAAAATTTTATTTATTATAAGAGTCCATTCTCCTTTTTTAAAGATGCACCCCTATGTTTATTACAGTGTTATTTACAATAGCCAAAATATGGAAGCAACCCAAGTGTCCATCCATAGATGAATGGATATTCTCGATATTTTTAAAGATTATAATTCTGGTCTTGTGATACACTTCTCAATTTGGGACAAAGAATCCATTCTCCTATTTCTATCTCTGCCTGGTGAAATACTTAGTGTCCTTTAAGTTCAAATTGAATGCTACCTTTGCAGTGAAGCCTTCAGTGATACCCCAATCAAAATCACTTGCTCTCTCTTCTGTGTTCCTATAGCATTCTGTTCATGCTGCTAACATTTTTCATGCTGCCTTACAGCTTATATTGTTTCCCTCCCAGATTAAGTTATTAGCCTCTTGTTGGTGGGGGCTTAGGATGATTTCATTATTTTATTCCCAATATCTCACTCAGTTGCTGGTAAAATCAAGGTATATATTTTTTTCAATAAAGCTCCACACGTGATTCCAAAGCACAACTATTTCAGAACGTATATGAGGTAAATATTTATTTAATGAAAACTACCTTTTTATGAAAATTGAAAACTTGAACCAAGAAAACAAATGTACATTCCATATAAGAGAGTGCTCAAGGTATGGAAGCTATCATTATCATTCATCCTTATCTTTTTCTTTCATTATCTTTCTGTCATTATTCACCAAATAGTTTTAATCATCACCAAGACACCTCATTTAATAGTTGCAATCTCCTTGGGCTCTCTGGGCAACATGAAATAGGCAAACACCAGTCACATTAACAGAAACATTAAGAAAATTTATTAGTCTCATGATGCTTGCCAACTTCAGGGGAGCAAAAACAGCTTGAAAAGTACATTTTACTTAAGTTTGTATAGTTAAAAAAAAGTTCTTTCCCATTGCACAATGCTTTAAATTCTCCTCAATCTAACCAGCTTCCATTTTCACAACACGTATCCATGTCGGGGAGAGGGAGCATATTCCAGAGACAGAATGAGTATGTTAAACAACCAACACTCTCAAACAGAGGTATTGTTAATCTGAAGTGATCAAGGTAAAAGCTCTAAAATGTATTCACTTGATAGTTTGAACTGATTTTTTTTTTTTGGAAATAAAGTGCTATTAATAATATCTGAGTAGAAAGGAAAGAAATTAATATTTATTATCTGCTAAGTTCAAGTCAATATGATTTCAGAACTGGTGTCTTCTGTAACGAAAGCTCTTTTGTGATCAACTCTATGTTTCTCACCTTAAGGTCTTTCAGTGTATCCCCTTTATGGCTTTAGGGCATCTGAAGTTTCAAAGCCACCAAAGCCCCCCCCCCCCACAGTTTTATTTTCTTCTATGGCTATCAGAAAAAAGACTTTAGCTTTGGATTTTGACAGTATGATTATAACATGTCTGAGTTTAGATCTCTCTTTGAGTTTATTCTGCTTCAAGTTTATTCTTCTTCTTAGATGTAGTTTCATGTTCTTATCAAATTTTGGGAAGTTTTTAGCCATCATTTCTTCAAATATTCTTCTGTCAGAGAATATATTCTTTCTCTGAGACTACCATTATTGGTATGTTGGTCTGTTTGATAGTGTCTGATAGGTACCTTTAGTTCTGCTCCTCTGCTCCTTTTTTTTTTTTCCAATTTCTTTTTTTCTTTCTGCTCCTCAGATTGAGTAATTTTAAGTGCTTTATATTTAATCTTGATTCTTTCTTGAGACTTTTTAAAAAATCTTTATTCAGTTTTGAGAGAGAGAGACAGAGAGACAGAGAGACAAAGAGCAGGGTGGGAACAGAGTGAGAGGGAGACACAGAACTCTAAGCAGGCTCCAGGCTCTGAGCTGTCAGCACAGAGTCTGACGTGGAGCTCGAACTCACAAACTGTGAGTTCATGACCTGAGGGGAAGTCAGACACTTAACTGACTAAGCCCCCCAGGCGCCCCTTTCTTGAGACATTTTAATTCTGCTACTTCATCCCTTCATGGATTTTTAATTCATTCAGGTATTGTACTTTCAGCTCCAGAATTACTATTTGGTTCCTTTTTGTGATTTCTATCTCTTTCTTCATATTCCTTACTCGTACACCAGTCTCCTGATTTCCTTTGGTTCTTTGTTTATGGGTTCCTTCAGCTCTTTGAGCATATTTAAGACAATTAAAATCTTTGTCTAGTAACTCCAATGTCTCGGCTCCATCAGTGATGGTTTTGTCAATTTATTGTTTTATATTTTTTATGAATAGGCCACACTTTCCTGTTTCTTTGTCTATTTATAATTTTTTTTTGTTGAGAACTGGACATTTTGAATATTATAATGTGAAAGATCTTGAAATCAAATTCTTCCCCCTTTATAGAAATTCCGTTTGTTGCTTTTGACAACTATTTTAATTGAGGAAGACCTCTTAGTCTTCCTCATTTGTTTATTGATTTTTTCCAAACTATTTGTGCAAAGACTATATTCCTCGTCATGTGTGGCCACTGAAATCCCTTTTCTATTATCAGCCATGTCAGCAAGTAGCAAGTGACCTGACAAGAGATTTCCTTAAATGCCTAGGTATACATAAGGGGGACGGGTGAAAGAATCCTTCCAAGTGACATTACCAGAAAAATGCTTCTGTGTATGAGAATTGAAACAATAGTCAGCTCCTGTGATAGCCCCTCAGCAACATGCTAAAGTGGCCAAAATCCTGATTTTTAGAGGATCACTTTGTTGGAGTTTCTGCCATATGGACATTTGTTCCCCTGTGTCAGTGTCATGTGATAAAAGGTCATTCAATTGCTGGAACAACCATATTGTTATAATTAAATATTTGTTCATATTTTTCTGGAATTACTTTGCTCTCCCACTCTAATTGGTCAACGTGATATAACTTACAGCAGTGATTTTTCTATCAGTATCATTATATATTCTGGTCCTTTTGCTTTAACGACAGACATTTTTTCTTAGGCTGTATGACTCTAGAGTCCTGAAGGACTGATGTTGATGGAAGTCTTTGCAATTGCATTCTCGTTTCCATACCTTATACTTATAGTTGATTTTTAAGTCAAAAGAAAAATATCAGACTTCCCAAGATCTCTGTCACCCACCCTGGCACCAGCAACACCAGAAATATGGGCCACCATCCTCACAGCTACATGCTATCCCTCATATGATTTGGAATTGCAGTCACTACATAAACTATGAAAATTCACCAACATTTACCAACCTCTTTCTTCATCAGGCACCACCTTGGATACTGTAAATATTCAACTAGACTTCAGAGTTCTGAAATCACTGATTCTGATAGTTCCTGCCAACTCGTTATTTTTAGTGAAGAGACCAATTCCTGGAGCTTACTACTCCACATTTTCCATGACATCACCATGTCTTGAATTTCTAAGCATTTATATGCTTTTCCTGTTTCAAAGAATAAAAGAAGATAGAAGGAAGAAAGGAAAGAAGGAAGAGATGGATTTTTCATTGCTCACTATTAATTTCAATGTAAGTCAATTCCTTAGCAAAATTAAATTCAACCAAGCACTTAATTCCACTTCTGGGTCAGTGCAGGGCAAACACAGAATTCTTAGAATGGAACCTCACAAAAATGAGAAGGTGTTGATACCTGAGATACAAGAGACAACTGATCTGGGTTCTTGGGTTACTTTGTTGGAGTTTCTGACACATGGACATTTGCTCCCCTGCATCAGTGTCATGTGGGAAAAGGTCATTCCATTGCTGGAATAATTGTATTGGTATAATTAAATATTTGTTCATATTTTTCTGGAATTACTTTGCTCTCCCACTGTAATTGGTCAACATGACATAATTTATAGCAGTGATTTTTTCTATCAATATCATTATGTATTTTAGTCCTTTTGCTTTAATGACATTTTTTTTCTTAGGCAGTATGACTATACAGTCCTAATGGACTGATGATGATGGGGGGGGCTTTGCAATTGTATTCTCCTTTCCGAACCTTCTGCTTTTGTAGTTGATTTTTTTAAGTCAAAAGAAAAATATCAAAGTTCCCAAGCCCTAAATGATTAATACAGAGATCTAATTACCTGATACTTTAAAACATATATTGTATTTGGGGGAAAAGAGGAAAAAAAAAACTTTCAAAACTGTTCTAAGGAAAACAAATCCAAATTGCATTTTTAAGCAATACACTAATCCCAGCAGGAGATTTCCTCCTACGGAGCTGCAGAAACATTTGAGAGATATGGTTAAGCATACTGCAGAATGCACGGGTCTTCAAAGGAAGTTCTGACCTACTTTGTTTCTGCCCAGTCCCACACTAGTTCTTGCTGCTATGGCTTTCTGAGTCCAGTAGAATCAGTTATTGCAGCATTTTTGGTGGCCAGTTTGCTGACAGAGGCACAAGGCAGATTTATAATACTGATGTAATATAATATCAGAAGTTCTGATCTCCTGCCAAAAATTAGCAGCATTATTACAAGCATTTTGCTAGGAATTTGAGAAGCTTTCTGCTTCTGTTATTTCAGTGTTTGCCTCCAGGAGATAAATGATTTTATGTAAAAAGAGGGGTGGGGCAAGGTTTCAAAATATCCAACAGGGACCAGGGACAGCATCTTAAGTAGTAGATAGTGATTTCTAAATATACACCAGAGAAATTTCATAGGAAGATACTTCTTAGTAAGAACCTCAGGGAACATTTTATGACACAACCTAATGAGGCTGAGCACATGGAAGCTGGCCCCAAATCAGGAACCTCATTGGTTTTCACACGTAATATGCATTATGCACCACTACAAGCTAATTCCACATATAGACTTCCAGCCCATCTAAATTAAGAAGCTAAAGGTGAAATAGAGAAGTCTAAGACTCAACTGTATGATATGAGCAAATTAAAACGAGTAGCTTGATCTTGCAAGGACTGGAGAAGTCCACAAAAAATTTAAAATGTGTTCTGCATTTCGCTTTCTCTCTGACTTATAAAGACTAAAAGCTCACCTCAGAACATCTCAGTTCCTACATGGATTCAGGTTATTTGCCTTTAATTTCCTGGCAGAAACAAACAACTAATCCAGGGTTTTTACAATTTTGTCTATACAAAATGTTCATTCAATCAAAAAAATTCAAGCACATTATAAGAAAGGACCAAGAGAAAATGAGGCAATAGAAACAGATTTACAATAATACAAAAATTAGAGTTTTGCAATACAGACTTTAAAATAATCGTGATTGGTGCATTCAGAAACATAAATGACAAGGTAAGGAACTTCATCACAGAATATGGATCTATGATAATCAAATGGGCAGGCTAGACCCGAAAATTGCAAATAGTGCTAGTAGATTGATATCAGCTTGGTCATTCTCTTTGAATCCCTTTTATACTAAGTCTTAATCTTGGTTCAGCTTCAGTGAAGTGATACCAAGATCACCATTCAGGAAATCCCCTAGACATGCAATCTTTTAAACCCAAATTTCTTTGACAGTTTTTAACATCCTCCCTGTACTTCCCTGAATTTCAAACTTGAAGAATAAGACAGAATACAAGGGTCTGAACTCAAATTATTTTTTTTAAGTATAATGTCAGAGCAGAAATGAATCAGTGAAAGAGAAATAGGCCAAAAATTTAGCAAGGAAAGAAAATGACCAAAAAATCTGTTAGAATTTTAAAAATCACCCAAATAAAAAGCTTTTGCACAACAAAGCAAATTACCAGCAAAACAAAAAGAGAACCTACTATTGAATGGGAGAAGATATTTGCAAATGACATATCTGATAAAGGGTTAGTATACAAATATATAAAGAACTGATACCATTCAACACCAAAAAAAAAAAAATCTGATTAAAAAATGGGCAGAGAAACTGAATAGACATTTTCCAAAAGAGGACATACAGATGGCAAACAGACACATGAAAGATGTTCAACATTACTAATCATCAGGGAAACACAAATCAAAACCACAGTGAGATATCACCTTCTACCAATTAGGATGGCTAAAGTCAAAATGACAAGAAATAACAAGTGTTAGTGAGGATGTGGAAAAAAAGGAACACTCAAGCACGACTGGTGGGAATGCACACTGCTGTAGCCACTGTGGAAAATAATATGGCAGTTTCTCAAAAAAATCAAAAATAGAAATGCCATATGATCCAATAATTCCACTACTGGGTTTTATCCAAATAAAATTAAAACATTAATTTGAAAAGATATATGCACCCCTATATTTGTTGTGGTATTATTTACAATAAGATATAGATGCAATCTAAGTGTTCATCAACAGATGACTAGATAAGGAAAATCTCTGTGTGTGTGTATATATATATATATATATATATACACACACATGCACATTTATACACACACACTTATACATAAAAATATATGCTACTATAGAATATTAATAGAATCAATGGAACATTACACAGCCATAAAAAAGGATGAGATTGTGCCATTTTGAGAAACATGGATGGACCTAGAGGGTATTATGCTGGGTAAAATAAGTAAGACTAAGAAGTACAAATATCATATGATTACACCCATAACTTAAAACTAAAAAAACAAACAAACAAATAAACAAAAAATAAAATCAGACTTATAAATACAGAGAACAAACTGACAGCTGCCAGAGGGGAAGGGGATGGTGGGCTAGGCAAAATGGGTGAAGGGGGGAATAAGATACAATCTTCCAGTTATGGAATGAGTAAGTCATGGAAATAAAAAGCACAGCATAAGAAATATAGTCAATGATATTAATAGTGATGTAATGGGATGGATGGTAGCTACCCTTGTGATTAACACAGCATCACGTACAACTTGTCAAATCACTAACTTACATACCTGAAACTAATGCAACATTGTATGTCAGCTATACTCAGAATAAATAAGAAAATAAAGAAAAAAGAAAATAAACAAATGGGTATTAGCTTTTATCACCTATTTTTTTGTCATTTATTGAAATGTTGATGTTTGTTTTCTCTTTTGATCTGTTAATGTGATTCAGTATATATAAGATTTTAAAAATATGATATAACATCGAATGCCTGGAATCAGTCATATTTTTCCATTATTTAAATATTCTACTATGCAACATTATGCATGTAGGTTCTTAAATTAGACAAGCTTATTTTTTCCCCTTATAAATTCTTTTTCTGGTTTTGATATCAGTATTATGCTAACTGCATAACATTGATTAAAAATGTATTCACCTTTCAAAATCACTAGTCATAAAATTTGATCTTGATATATTATTTTATATCAAAATAGAAAAAAACTATTAATTGAATATTTTATAATCTTATTGTAAGGCAAAGTTTTCCAAAGTCAGATGAAAAGTTAAATTTTTCTGGATGAGTTTTCTTGGGTTGAGGGGTGGAGAATAAATCTAAACTAGATAAAATTTTCACAATTTAGTCAGGACACTATAATAAGTTACTACTGCTTACTATGTAATGAGGTATTATGAAAAAATACCAAATATATTAGGTTTACAGGCAAAATATATATACTGGCTATTATCAAAATAGGATATATAAATCATAGGAAATATAAATTTTTAATTGTAAATTAAATGACAATTAAATTTAGCTTTACTCCATCAATTCAAAATAGATTTCAATATTTAGTAATACCTATTTGAGTGAAGAAATGGATGCTCTCAGGAAATAGTAATAGAAATAGTTTGGGATATTTCTAAAGGATATTTTAAATATGAATCAAAAAACATAATACAAGACTGGATGATGTAGGAATTCACAGGATAGTTTCTGGAGCAAGACATTGGGTTTGAATCCTGGCATGTCAGCTTGTAAGCTGTGTAAACAGGAAAAGGATGTCACCTCTCACTGCAAAATCTGCTGTGAAACATAAGTTCTCTAAGGTTCAGCTCTCATGCCAAACTTCACCATCTCTATACTTTTGCTCCAGTGTCTTTGTCACATGAGGAAAAACAACAACAACAAAAACTGGAGGTTAGAAAGAAGATTGACACTGACCAGAGATGACATGAATCATTTGCTCATAGTCCATTGGCAATAATTTATCACATGACCCCATGCACCTGCAAACAGTCTGGGAAGTATCATCATCTTTGGACCCAGGATGAAAAGGAGAAGCAGATATGCAGGAGTACTGGGAATCCCTTCTCACACACAAGAAAAATGTAATAAATGTAGTTATTAATATTATTGCATTCCTTTTCAATCAGGAATTCCACTTCTTTAAATAATCCCAGAGAAATACTTGGAAAAGTGTGCAGTGATGTATGTTCAAAGATTTTATTCACTGTGTACTTTATATTATTGAACATGTCAAACTAGGCTACCATTTAAAAGTGTTGATGAAGATCGGTAGTTAGAGTACAGGTATGTTTATGTGTATTTCTACACGTGTATGTAAATATACAGAAGAAAAGTGTACAGGATAGGCATCATAACGATTGTTGCAACTTACACTGGCAAGTTAAAATTGAGAGGTTGGCTCTTTGTTGGAAGAATGACAATAGATTCTCAAAAACGCCTTATCTAGTTTTAAAAACAAAAGTACACTTTCGTTTCTGTTCTCATCATTTCATATTTCTCAAAGGAAAAAAAAAAGTATTCCATAAGCTCATCATAGAAATACATGTGTATCAGAACTAAAGTAAATATAAATCTAAAATGTAAATAGAAAAAATTCCATTCACTATACACTGAAAACTATAAAATAGTTAGAAATAAATGTAACAAGAAAAGAAACAGAACTATATGAGAAAATAAAAATTTGTAGAATGTAACATTATATTTGAACAAATGGAAACACATATCTCTTTATGAGGGTATTTGGTCTCATAAAGCACTATTCATTAAATTAATAAAAGCTTAATGCAATTTCAGTTGGAATGCTAACAGGTGTTCAAGTCAAATTTAGAAATAGATCCTAAAGTTCATATGGAAGACACAAAAACTAAGAGAAAGAAAAAAATAGTGAAAATAATGTTGAGGAACTTGTCTTAAAAGATGTCAGGATATATCAAAATTTTGAAAGTTACTAAGAGAGTACATCTTAAAAGTTCTCACCACAAGAAAAAAAATTGTAACTATGCTTGGTGATGGATGTTAACTAGACTTTTTGTGGTGATTATTTTACAATACATACAAAAATTGAATCATTATGTTGTACACCTAGAACTAATATAATGTTATATGTCAACCATCTCTCTCTCTCTCTTTTTTTTTCTTTTAGAGAGAGAGAGAGAAAGAGCTCAAGTGGGGCATGGCAGAGGGCGATAGGAAGAGAGAATTCCAAGCAGGCTCCACGCTGTCAGCATGGAGCCCAATGCAGAGCTAAATCCCATGAACCTGGGATCATGACCTGAGCCAAAATCAAGAGACAGATGCTCAACCAAGTGAGCACCCAATTGAGGCACCCCAATAAAAATGTTTTTTTTAAGAATCTATCACTTGTTAAAGAAGAAAAAATATCCAACTGAGGCACCCCAATAAAAATGTTTTTTTAAAAGGAGCTATCACTTGTTAAAGAAGGAAAAAAAATCCATGTAATTGGATCAATATGTCACTGGCATAAAAATAGATGCATAGAGGGATGAAACAGGATGCAAAAGATAGAAATGGGCACTGGTATATATAACAGTTTCCAATATACCAATACTAATATATCTATTTAACGAAAAAAATTATTCATAAGATTATGTCAGACTTTGTGTGAAAAACATACATATACCCTAATATTATGCCTATGCAAAATAAAATTACACATGAAATAAAGATTTACATGTTAAAGAAAAATGAGGAGACATGTTCAACACTTTGTGGTGGGGTAAAGGAAACCTTCTTAACCAAGACAAGAAACCAGAATCTACCAATAAAAGATCTACCAATAAATCTGCCATTTCTGTCTATAAAATATATTAAATCTCTGTATGGCAAAAGGAGTTAAACAAAACAAGGCAATAGACAAACACCGATTTGGAAAGAAATTGCAAAATATTCAACAGGAAAAGAAAAAGGTATGCTATCTATAAATCTGAGAAATAATTTTGCAAAAAATAAAACAACTGCCCACAATCCATACTGAATACATACTTAACTAGCAATTCCTAAACAATAAACCACAGAATTGTGTGACTATAAGCTATAGAGTCTGAGCACAAAACCCATGACCAGTTAGGTTAAGACAACATTTAATTAGTTATGAAGCAGATAACCCTATATAACATGGTTAAAACCTTAACGTTATTTGTTTCCTCTTGTTTTGCATAAACATTATTTTCCAAAATTCACACTGAGTAGATTGAGTTACCTCCACATGTACATGTTTCAATATATACAAATTCTTGAAGTTCATATTTTTTCTTTAACAAAACGCAAAGCTTAAATATGGATAAGAAAAAAGCAAACAGTCCGTTAAAATACGGGCAAGGGGTTATGAGAAAACAAATGCCTCAAAAGCAAATCCCAAGGTCAAGAATTATATGTGCAAACTCACTGGTAATCAGGCAAATGCAAATTAAATAAAACTGAGATAACACTACACCACCCTTTAAAAAAGCACACCTTTTAAAAAAGCAGTAACATTTATCTTTAGAGGGGGACTTAGTAAAAGATGCCCTCAGGAGGAAACAAAACTGGAATTGTTACAGCCTTTTTAGGAAGCAACCAGAAACATCTATTAAAATTAAAAATGAATATAATTTCAGCTTCCAACCCCTCTTCTTGTGTTATAGCTACAGAAATAAAAATGCAAGTATTCAAATATAAATACACACATACTTTATGAGAGTATTGGTTATAATCGGAATGGCTAAAAAAAATGTGGTACTGTATTCCCATACCATGAAATACTATGCAGCAATGGAAAAATACTGCTCCCTGTTGACTTGAAGGAATTTCCATGAGGTGTTCTTGAGTGATAAAAAATAGAGTGCAGAATGTTTGCATACAATCTCATATTGTAAGAAAAGAATAATCTCCATATATGTGTGCATGTATAATTTACTTTTGTATGTTACTATAGGAATATAAACAAAAATGTGGCAGGACAATTATTAGGGTGTTATGAATTTTCTAAGGGTGGTGGTGGGGAAGGTGGGGATGCGTGGAGGGGTAAGATGTGAGAGGATGGGAAGAATGGACAGAGGAGGGAAACAAAGGAGAAAAAATGGTAAGTTTTGCTGGCTGTGATTTTCCATGTGGTTATACATGATTAGGAAGATCCAGAAAGGATTGTCTCAGTTCATATAAGAGATTTCATAAACTACCACATAAGAATCTGCATAGTGGTATGATACAAATATTTACTTGGGAATCAAAAATCTCAAACATAAGATGTGGGGCCCTAAAAAGTTACTTAGAATTTCAGATTTTTACTTTCCCCAACGTATAATAGGATAATAATACATCACAACTAATAGATCCGTGAAGATATTAAGGTAAAATATAAAATGCTTAGGGAAATCTAGGCACACACGAGGTACTCAAGGAGGTTAATTCTCTCCTTTCCATTTCAACCAAATTATGACTCTTGATAATCAGTGGCAGTCACACAAAATCAATTCCTAAGACTAAGAAAGGCTGATAATCTAGGTTAGTTTTCAAAACCTAAGATTTCAAATAATTTTTAAAATAAGGATTCAAAGGTTTTGTTAGATACCAAAGAGTACATGACACTCCTCAGCGATAATTAACTTAGGTCTGTTAATATACTCACTGACAATTTCCAGGCATGGCTTGTTATAAAGACCCTCACAAACTCTAGTTATCCTGCCAGAGCAGATATTGTTTCATTATTTGGTTGGATGCAGATGGTTGGTTTTCATATCTTTTCACAGTTTTGCCACCAGGCTTACAGAGAGTAAATGAACAAAGTTGACTTGGGGAACAGGACCAGAAAAGAGGCGAATGAGTCAGGCAGAAATGAACTTTGCCCAGGAAATGCACACCTTCTGCTCCCCCTTTCACAGTCTGCATTGTGCTGTATCTCACTGAACACAGCTGTGTTTCTGGAGCTGACCTGCATACTAATAGAGTTGGAAGGAAGAAGAGAGCCAAGAGGCTTCATGTGGATCCATACTCATTCCCATGATTTGAGAGATTGTAGAATTATCCTTTGGCTATCCCTGAGTTAGGGCCAGTCAGAAAACTAGGAGTATATAGCTTTCCTATCATCTTCACTGCAAATATCAATAAACTGACAGAGAAACAGATTTTGAATTTCATCTTTTTAAATTAATTCACAGTATAGTGGGGGAGAAGTCAACCCAGGAATTACGACATAAAAATAAAAGAAATATAAGTACCATGACAAGAGATCTAAGATGATGTGGGAACACAGAGAATGGGAATTTAAGTTGGATTGGATGACTTCTGGAAATTTAGCAGACTATTCTACATTAAAAAAAAAATTATGTCCTAGAAAAGTATACTGCCTCAAATACTTAGAAATTCTGGGAATTTCCATTTTTACAAACTTTTTTTTTTTAATGTTTATTTTTTAGAGAGAGAAAGACAGAGCACGACCAGGAGTGGGGCAGAGAGAGAGGGAGACACAGAATCCAAAGCAGGCTCCAGGCTCTGAGATGTCAGCACAGAGAACGTGGGGTTTGAACTCACAAACCACAAGATCATGACCTGAGCCTAAGTCAAAGGCTTAACTGACTCAGCCACCCAGGTGACCCTGGGGAACTCCATTTATATGGAAAGCTGCATTTACACAAAATTAAGGGAAGTTCATGTGGGATATAAGTAGCACCAGCATTGCCACACAGGGTGACTTGGGGATATCTACTGATTCTTGAAGCTTCAGTTTTTAATGACTTCATGTTAAAATATAAAACAAGTCTCCTATGAAGGTTAGGAATTCAAGCCAGGACCCATACACCTGCAGTTGTTCTTTCAAAAGGAAAACTTAAGTAGCATATATTCTAAGTGAAAAGGTAGACTAGAAAGATAATCTGTCTACTAACAAAAAGAGAATTTTGAGTTCAGAGACAAGTGGAGATAGTCTTTTGAGAATTTGTAACTACAATCCTGCTGTCATGTACATTTGGGGGTCTGCATTTATACTTGGTTCAGGAAACTCCAAGGTGAGAAATTCATTGAAGGTGCTTTCATATTCATAGTAGCTCAGAGCTACTGGTGAAGTAAATGCAAATCCTCTCTGGATTAGTACATATTTAATCCAAGTCCATTAGGATTCCTAATATGAAGACTGACCAAATATAGTATCATAACAATTAAACTGCCAAGTCACAGAAAGAGAATTTGAAACAAATATAGAAGAACGGGATCCCCACAGAGTATGATTACAAGATATAGACTATTAAGTAAGCATATTTCAAAATTAATAGAAATGAGTTAAAAACTTGAGCAATGAACATAAGAGTATAGAACATGGGCAGACAAATATAAGAATTAAAATAGAATGTCCTTAAAGTGAAAAATATTGTTGTTGAAATTAAAACACATACATACAATCATGTATGCATGCACTCACACTGTGCACACACACAGAAGATGAATAACAGAGCTGAAGAGAGAATCAGTAAACTAGCAGACAGATATAAAGATACTGCCCAAAAACTGTCCAAAGACAGAAGTCTCATCTTTCATATATAAGATATTAAAAGAAGGAAGATGGGGCAGAGAAGTCTTGCACATGTCTATTTCGAGTTCCAAGGGAGAGATGAGAGAGAATAAGATAGAGAGTATTTGAACAGACAATGGCTAAGTATTTTTTTTCTGAAATTAACAAAAATGTGAATTCTAGATTCAGGAAATGATATAAATACCATGCAAGATACAGACAAATAAATCCACACCTAAGAATATTATATAAAACTGCAGAATACCAAGAACAAAGTGGAATTCTTAAGGAAACTCCAGAAAGCACCTTTTCTTAGAAAAGGACTGATAGAATACTTCATAAAGGCAAAAAAGGAATCCAAAGAACAAAGAGAATGGAATAACATCTTTAAAGTGCTGTGAGAAAAACAGCTACCAAACTAGAATTATATGCCTAGTTAATGAAAGTGTAAAAGTGAAAAAAAAAGGGAAAAGAGAGAAGGCTGCTTTCATGTTTCAATTTTTTAAATGTTTATTTATTTTTGAGAGAGAGAGACGGAGAGAGACAGAGCACAAGCAGGGGAGGGGCAGAGAGAGAGAGGGAGACACAGAATTCTAAGCAGGCTCCAGGCTCTGAGCTGTCAGCACAGAGCCAGATGCGGGGCTCGAACTCACAAACTGCGAGATCATGACCTGAGCCGATGTGGGACACTGACTGACTGAGCCACCCAGGTGCCCCTATTTTCACATTTTTAAATAAATACTGAGACTAAACCAACAACAAACTCTTGTTAAGGTCATTTTAAGACTGAAGACATGAACTCCACAACAACATCTGGAAGACAAATAGGAGGAGCAACAGGTGTTGAATATGAAGATAATTATAAGCCAACGATGACATCAGAAAACCCACTACAATGGTTGTAAGCTCACACTGGCCTATTCTCTCACATAGGAGATCTAGTCTCTATTTTTCTACTTTGCCATATCAGCTTTCTAACTGTCAGCATTTCTGCATTGCTGGCAACAGGGAAAAAAAAAGAAGAAGGCACAAAAGTTGTGTTTTGGTAACAAGACTTCCACAAAATTCCACGTAATACTTCCACTCAATTTTTGACCATAATTTAGTGACACCACCACTTGTAGAAGCAAAGGAACTAGGAAATGTAGCTATTAAGCTAGAGTCAGCTGTTGTCAGGAGTTAAGCTCTTTAAAAAAAGGACAAAAGGGGTACCTGGCTGGCTTAGACGGGACAGCATGTGACTATTGATCTCAGGGTCATAAGTTTGAACCCCACATCAGGTGTAGAAATTAAACTTTAAAAAAGGACAAAATAAGAGTGCAACTGGCAGGGGCTGCTACATATTGATTGGTAATTTCTAGAAAACAGGTAAGAAACAGATCAGTTTTATACAAGTTATCTTGAATAGTATATTTAAAAAACTAACATACAATTTATTTGTTGAGGATGGTATATTCTTAATTACTAAAACCAGACAAGTATAGTGTAAGAAAAGATCATTATTGAACAGGTTTGCTCACGTAGAAGTAAAAATTACAGGGATGCCTGGGTGGCTCAGTCAGTTGAGTGACCAACTCTTGATTTCGGCTCAGGTCATGATCCCAGGGTCATGGGATCAAGCCCTGTGTTGGGCTCTGTGGTGAGTATGGAGCCCACTTAAGATTCTCTCTCTCTCCCTCACTTGCTCTTGTTCTCTGTCTCAAAAAAAGAAAGCAAAAATCCCAAATAAAATATTCACAAATTAATCTGGCCATGTATTTATATATATATATATATATATATATATATATATATATATATATATGTGTGTGTGTGTGTGTGTGTGTATATATATATATATGCCATATAGCTCCGTATGGTAGACTACAGGTGTGAAGCCCAAATTGCCTTTCAAGAAAAGATTTGTTGCCCAGGTGTTTCAAGTATTGTCAGTAGACATCCTTTAGCTTATAGCCCCTTCAGGAATTGACCCAGCTATGGAGAGACCCCTTGTCCAAGACTACATCCTTACAGGAATGGCATACATTTCATGGGCAGTTGAAGCTATGAGGTTTGCATCAAATCTTTTTCTCCTTCTTTGCCCAATCCTGATGTCTCTCTATCCCTTCCATAGGTGTTGATCCCAAGGCTACTCTCTAATAAATATCCTAAACACCAGACTTTGTCTCAGAGTCTACTCCCTTGAGAACCCAACCTGTAATATTCAGGAACTGAAAGACAATTTAAAATCAGAAATCCATTAACATAATTCATCCTTATAGATAATGAGATAAATCCTTTGACAAGATCAAACATTCATTTATGATAGGAACTCTTAATGTGGAATAAAAAAGTCTTTAATGTGATAAATATACCTACTAAAATCTACAGCAAACATCATACTTCATGGTGGAATATTATGAACATTTTCTTTTTTAAAAAATTTTTTTAATGTTTATTCATTTTTGAGAGACAGAGAGAGACAGAGCATGAGCAGGGGAGGGGCAGAGAGAGGGAGACACAGAATCTGAAGCAGGCTCCAGACTCCGAGCTGTCAGCACAGAGCCCGACGCAGGGCTTGAACTCACGAACCATGAGATCATTCATGACCTGAGCCGAAGTTGGATGCTCAAGTGACTGAGCCACCCAGGTGCCCCATTATGAACATTTTCTATAAGGTCAGGAATGAGACACAGACACCCACCGTTACCAATAATGCTCTGATCATGTCAGGGATGGAACTACAAGAAAGGATTGTTTTGAACCTATAGAGCAACTTTAGAAGAACTGGTATCTTCAAAAGATTAAGCCTTCCAATCTATGACCATGGCATGTCTCTCCATTTATTTAGGGTTTATTTCTTCCCATCAGTGTTTGGTGATTTTTAGTGTATAGATCTTGCACACATTTTGTCTGTTTCTACCCCAAATTTTTTTTCTAGGATTTTGATAGGTATTGCATTAGAGCTGTATATAAAATTAAGAATGGACATTTTTGCTATTTTGAGTTTTCCAATCCATGAAATTGGTATGTCTCCTCATTTATTTAGATTTTGATTTCTTTCATCTGTAGTATACAGTTTTCAGCATAAAGTCTTGAACATGTTTTTGTTAGGTATACACCTAAATATTACTTTTTTCCAATTGTAAATGATATCATTTTTTAAAAAACGATTTTTTAAAGTAATCTCTACACCCAATGTGGGGCTTGAACTTACAACCCTAAGATCAAGATCACACGTTCCACCAGTTGAGCCAGCTAGGTGCCCCTCAATTGTAAATGATATTGTATTTTTATATTCATTGTATACTGTTTATTGTTAGTACACAGAAATATAGTTGATTTTTAATATTTACCTTGTATCCTGCAGTCTTGCTGAATTCGTTCATTAATTCTAAGAGTTTTTGTTGTTGCTGATACCTTTGGATTTGCTACATAGAAAACCATATTATCTGCAAATAGGGACACTTTTTATTTCTTCTTTTCCTATCAGTATGTCTTATTTCCTATTTCTTGCTTTAGTTAACTGACTAGAACTTACAGCTCTATGCTGAATAAGAGTGGTAAGAGTGAACATCCAAGACTTCTTCATGACCTTGGGGGAAAACCATTGATAACTGTAGAGTTTTTCGTTTTTTTTTTTTTTTTTAGGTGTGCTTTATAAAATTGGAGAAGTTTCTTTCCCTGTTACATATTTTTTGAGAATCTTAATCATGAATGAGTTCTGAGTTTTGAAAAGTGCTCTTTTGCACTAATTGATACAATCATGGGACTTCTTTTCTAGCCTTTATAATGGTGAATTACACTGATTTTTTTTTAAAATATTGAACCAGATTTGCATGCCTGGAATAAATCTCATTTGATCATAGTATATAATTCTTTTATATATTTTGCTTAGTTCTATTTGCTAATAATTTGTTATGGGTATGCATCTATATTCACAAAGGATATTCACTGTAAATTTCTTCCTTTGCATTATCTTTGTCTAGTTTTCCTAGCGTCATAAAATGAATTAGGAAGTGTTTCTTTTTCTGAAAAAGACTGTACAGAATTGTTAATTCTTCTTTAACATTTGGTAAAATTCTCCACTGAATCCATCTTGGCTCATAGAAGTTTTAACTTTTTGGTGAGTTTTTAAAATGAGGAATTCAATTTCCATAATAGTCATAGGGCTATTCAAATGTTCTATTCCATACTGGATGAGATGTGACAGTTGTGATTTTTGAGGAATTGGTCTACTTCATCTAAACTGTCAAATTTAAGTGTGTAGAAGTGTAGAGTTGTTTGTAGTATTCCTTTGTTATACTTTTGATGCATGCAGGGTCTTTAGTGATAGCTCTTGTTTCATTCCAGATCCTGAAATTTGTGTCTTCACTTTTTTTCTTTTTGTCAGTCCTTCTGGAGGTTTGTCAATTTTACTGATCTTTTCACAGCTCTGTTTCACTGATTTTTCTCTGTTGTTTCTCGGTTTTCAATTTCATTGATTTCTGCTCTTGTTTTTATCATATCCTTCCTTCTGTTTGCTTTATTTTTATTTTACTCTTCTTTTTCTTTTTCTAGGTCCTTGAAGAGCTCATACTATTGATCTGAGAGTTTCTTCTTTGCTAATACATGCATTTAGGGTTCAGCAAAGTTTTAGCTGTGGCCCGCAAATTTCAGTATACTCTATTTTAATTTTCAATTAGTTCAAAGTATTTTTTTTAATTTCCCTTAGGATGTTCTCATAAACTCATGAAATAAGTGTGTTGTTTAAAAAAAAGGAAAAAAGTATATTTTTTAGTGTGCGAGGATTGGTATATTTTTTTGTTATCTTTCTGATATTGATTTCTAATTTGATTCCATTGTGGATAGAGAACACATTCTATACCATTTTGATTCTTTTAAATCCTTTCAAGGTTTATGTCCCAGGATATGGTAGATCTTAGTGCATGTTCTCTGGGCACTTGAAAAGAACGTGTATTTTACTATTGGTGGGTAGAAAATTCCATAAATGTTGACTATATCTTATTGATGGTGTTGTTGAGTTCTATACTCTTAATGATTGTTCTGTTAAATGTTGACAGAGGATTGTTGAAGTGCCCAACTATAATTGTGGATTTGTCTATTTCTCTTTTTAGTTCTATCACTTTCTGCTTCATTAATTTTGCAGCTCTGTTGTTTGGTACATGCACATAAAGAATTACAATGTCATGTTGATGACTGACAAATTTCCTATTATGTCCCTCTGTCTCTAGTAATTTTCTATGCCTTAAATTATCCTGTGCTTGATATTAATATAGTCAATCCTGCTTTCCTTTGTTTACATGACATAGATTTTCATTATTTTTTTGCCTTTTTCCTTTTCTAGAATAAGCACAAAAACTATAAAACTATAAATTGTCCTCTCAGCAGCATCCCATAATCATTTTGTTGTGTTGTCACCATTACCATTTAATGTAAGATATTTTCTAATATCTTTTGTGGTTTTTTCTTTGACCTTAAATGTCAAATATTTGGAGTTTTGGAAATATTATTTTGTTTTTGAGTCATAATTTAATTCCATTTGATCTGTGAGCATAATCCTTGTGCTTTCAATCCTATTAAATATATTGTGACTTAATTCTAAGTCTCTAAATGTGAGTTTTCTTAGTGAATGTTTCATGTGCATTTGAGGGGAGTTCTGTATTCTGCTGTTATTAATGTAGTATTCTACAAATGAGTGTGTATTTAAAACTTTTATATATACTGAGGTGCCTGGATGGCTCACTCGGTTAAGTGTTCAACTCTTGATTTCTGGTCAAGTCATGGTCCCAGGGTCATGGGATCAAGCTCCTCATTGGTCTCCACACTGGGCATAGAGACTGCTTAGAGTTCTCTTTTTCTCCCTCTGCCCCTCCCCTGCTGGTGCGTACACGTACTCTTTCAAAAAAAACTGTTATATACTTACTAGTTTGTCACTTGTTCCATTAGGGAGAGAGTTGGGTGGAAATTTCACACTTATTTCTTGATTTGTTTGCTTATTCTGTCTGAAAGTTCTTCATGTTTTGAAACTTTGTTTCTAGATGTATGTGTTTATATTTTTTCAAATATTTTCTGTGCTAAGCTTTGCCTCTTTATGTAGCTCTAATTACACATATGTTAAACCAGTTGATAGACCACTACATCTCTGTTTGTTTTCTTTAATGTTTTTGTTCTCTGTTTTTCAGTTTGGATTTCTAATATTATATACTCAGGTTCAGTTATTTCCCTCTTTAATATGTAATCTACTAAATTCCCTGACTGTTCAATAAGGTCTTTCCACCCTGACTAGTGAGCACTTAAGTATCTCCCAACCCTGCATGAACTCTGGGAACTTTTCAGCCTATAATCCACCAAAAGTTCTTTCCCAGTAGTTTTTGCTTGTCTGACCTCATATGGCCTCAGTCTTATCCTATTCATACTCGCCTTAGTATTCAGCCAGAAGACTAGTGTTATTTCTCTGCTTAGCTGCCTGCTCTGCTAGTCTTGCCTTAGACACCCTGAACTCTGGTATTTGTGTCTTCATCTCAGTAAGACTGATAATCTGCTTGTGTTCCCCTTGCTACTGCTTTAGTCTAGAAAGTGCCTCTATTAGGAATGCTGGACTGATCGTAGGGATTTCTTCATTTGTGTCCTTTCTGTCAGGTGTCACAGTCCCGTGCTGCACTGTTGTCCACTTTTCTCTTTTACTACAATGTGAAGACATTTCCATTATCCATTACTTTGTCATAGCTGGGAACAGAAGTCCCTCCCATTTCCTTTGATGTCTTTGGTTTTGAATCTGTTTATTCTGGAAGATATAAGTATCCCTTTTCTTCCACTCATACTTTTATCCCTTTTATTTTTTCCCATGCATTACATTATTATTGCACTTACATTAAAAAACTTTTAAGTAGCAGGAAAGGTTTATTAAATGAATAGATAAATAAATATGTTCACTACAGGTAATATGAGGAAGGTGAGGAAAACCATTCAGCTATTTTTCCAAGTCTTACAGCCTGAAGAAGATTCTTAGCAATTTTCAATACTTTATGGAACTACATTATTCAGTTGCCATAGAGGTTCATATGGAAGTAGTTTAACATGGAAAAATTCAAGAGTTAAAGGGTTGCAATCCTAGGAACTAAATAATCCTAGGAAATTCAACTCTATGACAATTTAATTTCTTCAGCTAAAAAAGAGAAACAAAGTTGTGTCCCATCTTACAGATTATCAATGCTTCAATGTTCCATTAAATGCAAACCATAATTTATAATAACATGATAATCAAATTTCATATAATACATAATTCAGCAATTTGGTGCTTAGTGTCTTATTAAGAGGGAAATCCAATTTGTAATTTTTCCTCTACGAATGGCCAATGAAAAGATTCCTAAAGGGGTGCCTCGGTGGCTCAGTTGGTTAAGCATCTGACTCTTGATTTCAGCTCAGGTTCGTGAGATCCAGCCTCATGTTAGGCTTTGTGCTGACAGCACCTAGCCTGCTTGGGATTCTCTCCCTCTCGCTCTGCCCCTCTCCCACTCAATCTTGCTCTCTCAAAAATAAATCAACATTAAAAAAAAAGAAGATTCCTCAAATTTATTTTTTATTTTTTTAACATTTATTTATTTTTGATAGAGGGAGGGAGAGCGCAAGTGGGGGAGGGCAGAGAGAGAGGGAGACACAGAATCTGCAGCAGGCTCCAGGCTCTGAGCTGTCAGCCCAGAGCCCAATGTGGGGCTCAAACTCACGAACCGTGAGATCATGACCTGAGGCGAAGTCAGACGCTCAACTGACTAAGCCACCCAGGCGCCCCTCAAATTTAATTTTTAAAATCAAGGGCAGAATATTAACACAGTTTTGTGAGAACATAACGATAAAACACATGAAATTTATTAATTTTAAGAATTTCCAGGTTGATTTATGATCTATGAAAAACACCTAATGACTAAATCTTTACTTTTCATGTCTGCAGATGTTACAGAATAATACAATCAAGAAGTCCAAGCTCTTTGTATGACAGTTTTTACAATGCTCCATACAGGGCTCATAATTAAACTCTGGCTTAGGGAGAATAAACCTTAGTAGATAGTTCAACACAAATTAGGTCATAAGAAGAAAACAGCTGCAGAAAACTTGATGTTCCTTGTTAAACTAGGGAAAGCCATTTACTGAAATCTAATATATGGATGTGTGCCGTAAGGATTCATTTCTGACTTTAATTGGAGAATCACTTTAAAATAATTTGTTTCTGAATAGACCATATATTAGGAAAGAAAATGAAACCTTTCTCTATAAAGTCATGGGAGAAGCTGAGTTTCAAAAATAATTCTAATGAATATAATGATGTGGCTATCTGTGTGTGTGTGTGTGTGTGTGTGTGTGTGTGTGTGTGTGTATGCCTTTCTCAGGTAGATATAGAAAATTAATGAATAGGGCAAATGTTCTCAAACCAAAGGTATGACAAAACACTGTCACCTTTAATGTTTCTTAGCAAATTACCATACATATTAACCCATTTAATAAAATGAGCATCCGGATGTTTTTCAGGAATATTACTATCTAGTCTTAGCTGTGCATGTTTTTTAAAATTTTTTTAAGTTTATTTCTTTAAGAGAGAGAGAGGGAGAGAGACAGAGAGAACATATGAGCAGGGGAGGAGCAGAGAGAGAGGGAGAGTGAGAGAATCCCAAGCAGGCTCCATACTGTCAGCAAGGAGCCCTATGTGGGGTTTGAATTCACGAACCGTGAGATCATGACCTGAGTTGAAATCAAGAGTCAGATGCTTAGCTGACTGAGCCACCCAGGTGCCCCGGCTGCACATGCTTTTGTGTGATATGAAGATTGTCAAAGATAAATTCCATGGGACAAGTCAAACAGGCAAAAAAGATTTTTATTTAATACTATTGCTCTGGGGGTCATGACTACTGCAAAGGGAGAGAGACTGTATTCAACAGTCAAGAAAAACAGAATTTTAACCACTGCGGTGAGCTAGTGGGAAAGTAAGGAAGGACAGCTGACTCCTTAACATTTGTTATCCTAAATTTCTGTGTGCCTTCTTGGTATATTTTAGATACATTTGTCAAAGCTTGTTTACATTTTTACATGCATACCCAGGACTATATAGTATGTATTGAATGGGGGGGAGGGTCACACAGATTTATAAAATTCTGACAGGCTACTATTATCCAAGATTTTCTAAAACAGTAGTTACTTGCCAAATCACAACTTTCATTCTAGAACATGGAGGATTCCATGGAAGTTAAAAAAAAAAAATCATGCTTACAAATAATCCTAAAGACCTTTATCAAGCAATAACTTTCTATGTGTAGTCCTTGGATAGCTTTTTGAAAAGTTTCTAAAAGAAAGATTGAAAGAAAGGGAGGGAAGACAGAAAAAGGTGAAAGAAAGCTGTGCATGTGTATTTATTTCCAAACTGTTACTGCACCAGTTATGTAAACAAAATTCATATGCTCCTGTTTATCTTACTCTTTGGAGAATCCTGAGAGTTTCAGCCTTGTAAAATCCTCAAACAGCAATTCTGCTTGGAACTTTTCTTCAACCATCACAGGGGAAGGGGTTATATACTGGGAGAATCCCCCTTTGCCTGGTAAAAATGAATGTAAGAGCCAAATAGCAGATGCCAGGTGGTAAACTGCTCTCATTGCTAGAACAGACATATAGGAGCTAGCTCCTTTTAGCTGCATAACTCTATTCTGGCCAATTAGTAAGACAGGCAAACTCCTTAAGAAGCAACTGGTGTTGGGTCTTCTTTGAAATAACACAACTGTTATTCTACCATAAAACAGAAGGTATGAATGCAGTGTTCTTCAAAGAAGTAATAAGTTAAGATCACCAACATAAATGAAATAAGCTTCATACAATTATCAGCTCAGAAAATTAGATTGAAATATTTTTTAACTCTCCCAATTATTAAGGTATAATATACTATGATGGTACTGTTTTTTTAATGTTTATTTTTTTTGAATGAGAGAGAGAGAGAGAACACGAACAAGTAGGGGAAGGGCAGAGAGAGAGAGAGAGAGAGAGAGAGAGAGAGAGAATCCCAAGCTGGCCCTGTGCTGCCAGTGCAGAGCCGGAGGCTGGGCTTGAACCTACAAGTTGTAAGATCAAGGCCTGAGCCAAAACCAAGAGTCAGATGCTTAACCAACTGAGCCACCCAGGCACCCCGACTGTACTGTTAAACACACCTGTTTATGTGCTATTATGTGCATTTAAGTTTGTGTATCAAACACTAATGGTAAGCAAAACAACTAAAATCCATTTCTACTAATGCTTACATCTGAAAAGTTAATGAGGGTATAAGAGAATTCCAAATTACATTTTTTTCATGAAAAATTATTCATATTTTAACCCTAAGTAAGGGTTGTATGCTATATTTGAAGGTGTTAGTATAGACTTAAGTTGTTAACTATGCAACATAAATTTTGAGTTGCAAATACGCATTTTAGAAATACAAACATGTTAACATTATGGTAGTAGATACTACTGCCTTGGAGGGTAGTATGATATTTTAGGTAAAACAAACAATGTTATACTTAATAAAGGTGTTCATTTTCTTCTAGGCTCAAATATTTGTCCATTTTACATTTTTAGTCCTATCATGGACACAAAAGCAACATGTACTATTGGGGAAAATGATGAAGAATAACATAGTGTGCCAAATGTTAGAGAAGTGACCTTATCTTTTGACAATTGGAATGTATTTTCTAAAATAACCAAGAAAGATAAAAGTTATTTTCTGTAAATCCTTTTGTTTATAATCCATTATTCATTCTAAATCCCATTTTATTTAATCTATTGCTCTACTCTGAGGAAAAAGCTGATTAATAATGTTATGCTACATAAGATAGAATATGCATATTCATGAGCCCTCATGAATTATTTGTGAAATTGAAACAAGTAAACCTTTATCTTATAGGAAAGCAATTAAAAGTACTTGACTCACAAGATGATAAATCAAAATGGAAAATATAGTCCCCTAAGCACACACAATTGGAAACACTGCAATAAGAAGTAACACATCACACTAGATTAGACTTCCCAGAGTAAAAGTAACATTTTAAATATTAAAGTTGCTGTCTTAGGTCATAAAATATCCTGGTGTGTAAACATATACCACATTTTAAAAAGCTAAGCTGATGGGTGATTTAAGACACCTTTGGACAACATATTATCTTTTGACATACCTGCTTCCTGAAAACCTAAAATGCTTTATATTTTTATTACAGTGCCTATGTAGCACTGTGAACAAAGAAGATTCCTCAGGCTAGAAGAATTTAAATTTACTCAAGCTGCACAGTAGAAATTAACAAATGATATAGAACACAGTATCTTTCTATTGCATGCTCTATGCTACTATAATCATCAAGTGATATATAAAGTTGTCAAAAAGCAGTGCATTTAAAAAGAATATATAGTTGAAGTGAATTAACTGTAAAAAAAACAAAACAACAACAAAAAAAACACCCAACATACAATATTCTGTGTGGAAAAAAGTTCAAAGCTGTGCCCTCAGGTTAATAATTTATATGAAGTAGTTTAGCAAATGATATTCTAATGACTCCCCAACCTGGAAATGCATTTTTCTTTCTTTCTGCTGTTCTCAAGTATGTACAGAGCTGGATTTTTTACTTGGAAAAAGGAGCTTCTATGGGAGTGCAGAGCACTTTTGGAAAACTCAGGTCTTCCTATTCTAGTTCCTATGACCCCTCTAGTGGTATTGGTCTATAGTGTTAACTGTCACCACTTAATATTTGGTTTGAAATAGTCTCAGGTCTTCTTTGCACATGTGTGTATCTCCATCCCAATTTTAAGATACTTCTAGAGTATAAACCATTTTGCCAATTTTATTCTGCTTCCTTTTCTTTTTCTGACAAACCCTTTCTCCCTCAAACTTCCCACCATTTAAAAAACAAAAAAAAAGCAAAGCAAAACAAACCCACCTTGTACAGAATTCTTTATGCAATGGAAGCTGATTTATTTTTACTGGCTTCATCAAGCAAGCAAGCAAGCTTTCACTAAATATCTGTATTTTGTGTGAGCACCACAGCCTGCTTTACGGAAGATCTTTTCATTTCATGAAAAGAGAACATGAGGAATCAATTGAAATCAGCCAAACTCAAAAACGTGGTGGTATACTGGAGGAGAAAAAAAGTCCTGTAATTGGATTCAGATTCACACTATAAATCGTCTTTGACTTTTACCAACTAGTAGGTCTTAGAGAACCTGAGTCACTAGATTCTTGTAACCTCATTTCCATCATCTACTAAGTGATATATTGAGGCTTAAATGAGATAATGCATACAAAGCAATTTGTACTGTAGAGTACCATGAAATGTAGGGAAACATTATTGTGAGACAGAATGCGTAATTGCTAAATCACAGCTGGGAAATTGGATGCATCTCATCTCAACGCTAGATGCTGCAGATGTCAATGTTGTTTACTCCTAGGGATTCATAGCTAAATAATGGAAGAACATTAGATTCACAACACAAAAATATCGTTGAGAAAGAATGTGGCTTCCAAGAAATCCCTGAAAGTCTACCTAACTCTGGAACATTTTTGTGCCATAAAATATCTCTAACCACACAGGATTATAGAGATCCTATTCTTTTCCCACCCTGATACATGGCTCTAAATCAATCATAAGGGAAGTTATGGACTTGGGGCTGACCTCTACTAACTTCAGTAGCCAAGGTTCTCAATTCTGAATGTGTGCTTAAGAATCACCTAAATAACTTGTTAAAGCACAGAGATTCTGATTTACTAGGTCTGAGGGGGGTGGGTCTCAGATTCTGCATTTTAATACATTCCTAGGTGATATGAAGCTGCTACTCTGGGAACCACATTTAAAAAATGTTTTATTTCGGGGCGCCTGGGTGGCTTGGTCGGTTGGGCGTCCAACTTCAGCTCAGGCCATGATCTCACGGTCTGTGAGTTCGAGCCCCGCGTCAGGCTCTGTGTTGACAGCTCAGAGCCTGGAGCCTGTTTCGGATTCTGTGTCTCCCTCTCTCTCTGCTCCTCCCCTGTTCATGCTCTGTCTCTCTCTGTCTCAAAAATAAATGTGAAAAAAAAATAAAACCATTAAAAATGTTTTATTTAAAATTTTTTAGTTAATATTGAGTGCAATACTGGCTTCAGGAGAATTCGGTGATTCATCTCTTCCCTACAACACCCAGTGCTCATCACAACAAGCTCCCTCCTTAATACCCATCACCCAAATAGCCCATCCCCCAACCATCTTCTTCCATGAGCCCTCAGTTTGTTCTCTATGAAGAGTCTCTTGTGGTTTCTCTCTCTTTTTTTTTCTTCCCCCTTCCCTTATGCTCATGTGTTTTGTTTCTTAAATTCAACATATGAGTGAAATCATATAGTATTTGTCTTTCTCTGGTTGGCTTATTTGGCTTAATATACTCTAGTTCATTGCAAATGGCAAGATTTCATTCTTTTCGATGGGTGAGTAATATTCCATTGTGTTTGTGTGTGTGCTTGCATGCGTGTGTGCATGTGTGTGTGTGAATGACATCTTTATCCATTCATCAGTCGATGGATTTTGGGCTCTCTCCATAGTTGGCTATTGTTGTTAATGCTACTATAAACACTGGGGTGTATGTACCCCTCTGAATCTTTGTTTTTGTACCCTCTGGGTAAATACCTATTGGTGCAATTGCTGAATCATAGGGTAGTTCTATTTTTACTTTTTTGAGGAATCTCCATGCTATTTTCTAGAGTGGATGCACCAGTTTGCATTCCTACCAATAGTGCAAGAGGGTTCCCCTTTCTCTGCATCCTTGCCAACACCTATTGTTTCTTGTGCAGTTAATTTTAGCCATTCTGACAGGTGTGAGGTGGTATCTCATTGAGACTTTGATTTGTATCTCCCTGATGATGACTGATGTTGAACATCTATTCATGTGTCTGTTAGCCATCTGGATCTCTTCTTTGGAAAGTGTCTATTCATGTCTTCTGTCCATTTTTCAACTGGGTTATTTGGGGGGGGGGTTGAGTTTAATATGTTCTTTATAGATTTTTAGATACTAACCCTTTATCAGATACATCATTTGCAAATATCTTTTCCCATTCTGTAGGCTGCCTTTCAGATGTGTTGACTGTTTCCTTTGCTGTGCAGTAGCTTTTTATCTTGATGAGGTCCCAATAGTTTGTTTTTGCTTTTGTTTCCTTGCCTTCGGCAACGTGTCTAGTAAGAAGTTGCTCCAGCTGAGGTCAACGAGGCTGCTGCCTATTTTCTCCTCTATGATTTTGATGGTTTCCTTTCTCACATTTAAGTATTAATTCCATTTTGAATTTATTTTTGTGTATGGTGTAAGAAAGTGGCCTAGCTTCATTCTTTTGCATGTTGCTGTCCAGTTTTCCCAATACCATTTGTTGAAGAGACCCTTTTTTACATTGGCTATTCTTTCCTGCTTAGTTGAAAATTAGTTGATCATATAGTTGTGGGTGCATTTCTGGGTTTTCTATCCTGTTCCATTGATCTATGTGTCTGTTTTTGTGCCAGTACCATACTGTCTTGATGAGGACAGCTTTGTAACATAGCTTGAAATCCAGAATCATGATGCTTCCAGTTTTTTCTTTTTCAGGACTGCTTTGGTTATTCAGGATCTTTTGTGGTTCCATACAAATTTTAGGAATGTTTGTTCTAGCTCTGCAAAAAATGCTGGAAGTATTTTAATAAGGATTTCACTAAATGTGTAGATTGCTTTGGGTGGTATCAACATTTTAACAACGTTTGTTCTTCCAATCCATGAGCATGGAATGCTTTTCCATTTCTTTGTGTCCCCTTCAAATTCTTTCATAAGTGTTCTATAGTTTTTAGCATACAGATCTTTTATCTCTTTAGTTGGGATTATCCCTAGGTATGTTATTGTTCTCGGTGCAATTGCAAATGGGATCAATTTCTTGATTTTTCTGCTGCTTCATTACTGGCACATATAAATGCAACAGATTTCTGCATGTTGATTTTACATGCAGACTTTGCTGCAACTTTGCTGAATTCAGTATTAGTCCTAGCAATTTTTTGGTGGAGTCTTTTGGGTTTTCTACATAGAGGATCATGTCATCTACAAATAGTGAATGTTTGACTTCTTTCTTGATGATTTGGTCAGCCTTCTTGCTGAGGCTAAGACTTCTAGTACTATGTTAAATAGTAATGGACATCTTTGCCTTGTTCCTGACTGTAAGAAAAAGGCTCTCAGATTTTCCCCATTGAAGGTGATATTAGCTGTGGATCTTTTGTATATGGCCTTTATGATGTTGAGGTATGTTCCATCTATCCCTACTTTTTTAAGGGTTTTTATCAAGAACAGATGCTGTATTTTGTCAAATGCTTTTTTCTGCATCTATGGACAGTATCATAATGTTTCTTGTCCTTGCTTTTATTGAGTGGTATATCATGTTAATTGATTTGCAAATACTGAACCAAAACCCTGCAGCCCAAAAATAAATCCCCTTTGATCATGGTGAATAATTCTTTTAATGTACTGATGAATTTGATTTGCTAGTATTTTACTGAGAATTTTTGTGGGGACCACATTTTGAATAGCACAGTTCAAAGACAGTATTTCTCAAGTCTAAATGCACATTAGAATCACCCAGAGTATTTTTAATATCCATATTTTCTAGGTTCTATTCCCCAGATATTCTTAGTCTAGGTCAGGCAATGGCTTTTTTTTTTTCTTTTCAAAACTCTTTGAGTGATTCTAATATGCAGTGATTTTTGAGTATGTTCAATAGCAAGCTGTCCACATCACTAGAACTGGCAGGCAAATTCATGTCTGTCTCATGCTCTATTTTTAAAGGATAATATTTTAACATGTTACTCTGTGATATTTTGCTCTCTACTTTGCCACATTTTCTTCCTCCCCAAGAAACGGGATTTCTTTAAATCTTTTTTAAAAATGTTTATTCATTATTTTTGAGAGAGAGTGAGCAGGGGAGGGGCAGAGAGAGGAGAAGACATAGAATTTAAAGCAGGCTCCAGGCTCTGAGTTGTGAACACAGAGCCAGACACGGGGCTTGAACTCACAGACTGTGAGATCACAACCTGAGCCAAAGTTGGACATTTAACTGACTGAGCCACCCAGGTCCCCCTAAAGAGACAGGACGTTCTGAGTTCATTGTCTCAGAAAGGGATGTGATGGAGAGGTAAGTAGAGGTATCCACAATTCATTAGGATTTTAATTTCCCTAAGCCTAAGGTTTTAGGAGAATTTGAGAAGTATTCAGGAAGAGGTAACAAGAAGGATATTCGGGCAACAGTGAGAATGGTTAAATACAATGTTAATCTGCAAAATTTAGGGAAGAAATAGAAGTCTATGGATCTGGGGGGTTAAAAGGATGTACTTCCTCTTTACTGGAAATTCTCCAGATGAGGTATTTTTCTGAGTGAAGAGAGGCATGTCTGCTTTATGTATCCAGCTTGACCAGACCATAGGCAACATGGCAAATGACTCCTATGCTTCAACTTAGCACAAAGCAGCAGAAGCTCCTGGATGCTGAAAGATGATGGATAAAATTGACAAGACATCTCAGCCATAACCCTTCTGGGTTATAAATAGGTAATTTGCATACTTCTCCTCTCATCCTCCCAGGATGAATGGTTAAGAGTTCTGGCACAACTATGGGGTAGAGGAATAAACCCCAGAAATAAGTGATATTCCCCATGAAGAAATTTATAAAAGCTTAGCTGAATGGAGACTTTGTAAAAAGTAAAGTTGAATTAATGAAAAAAATTTAAAGTTACATGTCTGGTATACCTGAGACTTTTACCTGTCACGCTACTACACCATTCTATTAACCAAAAACTATGTCTTCTGAATTTTGAATGCAACTTAAAATAAAATAAACCTATTGTTGCCAGAGAATATGATTCTGAATTGCAAGACCACTCGAAAAGAGCAGAACTGACATGCTCCTGGCTTTGGGCATGGGATCCCCACATATCCAGAACATTAACATTACTTCTTCATAAGCCTTCTCATTCTGTAAATGAATTCACTCAAAGGTTTGTAATATATTAATAGAGTGTAAGTTATCTTTTACTGTTAGAAGAGAAATATACTTTTATCACAGGTTTATTAAATACTCTTTCCAGAAGAGAGTATTTTTATTGATATAATATTAATTTTGTCCACTATAGCTATTTTATCCTATTTTCTCATGGCAATTTTCCATGATTTTAGTACACTATTGGTAGGACACACTGTGTTAAACCACATACTCATACAAGCATATGGAATTTTTTAATCATATTTTAGCCTTCATGCTGCATGTCCTATATCTAATTTTGCTAAATTTAAGATATAACCTTAATTTTCCTCCAAAGCATGTAACATTATTTGCAAAAAATTCAAAATTAGATTCACTGTTATAAGAATGCATAAATTGAATAATTTGCACAAAAACCAATCATTTCAGGGCTATTTAATCATGGTGCATTTGCTGTATGATTGTATGTAAGGAACTCTTCTAGGGGGTGCGAACACAGAGAGATATTGACCATCTTTGCCCACAATGAGTTTACAGTCCAATCATTTGGACATTATTTTGATTCAAGGAGAAACTGTGGAAGGTTTTTAAAGAGAAAAAAAATGGGGGGGGGGGCAGTTTCAGGAATATTAGGTCTGGCTAAGGTGTTTGGAATTATTTGGAGAAAAGTGAGACTGAATATAATGATGACATAGAGGGGTTTTCACAAGGTGACTTTATACCATCTCCCCATTAGCTTGTTTTATTCTCATACATCTTATATTTTTACTACATGACTATGTATTCCTAAACAAAATGTGGCTTGGTCTTTATTTAATGTTTGTGAGAGTCATCCTTGTTAGTACAGTTCTCATTCACCCATGTATGGTATTTCATTGTAAGATTTTGAATGGACACACGTTTTTAAAATGTAATAAGTATTGCTAAACTGTTCTCTAAAGTAACTGTAATAATGCTTATCCTGACTAGCAATGTGCAAAAAATTCTTGTTGTGCTATATCCTTACCAATAACTGGTAGAGTTAAACATTTCACTTTATCAATAGGATGGGAACCACTGGTAAAGTTTCTTCCTTGATATTTTCTTTTTATGGGAGAAGTTAGGAAAGCACATTTTCTCTTCTTTGCCCATTTTTCCATTGATTTTTTTCTTAATAAGTTTTAGGAATTATTTGTATATTCTCCATACATATGTTTTGATCATTATATGCATTACATTTTTCTTAGTCTTTTTAAAAATTTTTTAAATGTTTATTTATTTTGAGAGACAGAATGCGAATGGGCAAGGGGCAGAGAGAGAGAGGGGGACACAGAATCCGAAGCAGGCTTCAGGCTCTTAGCTGTCAACACAGAGCCCAATGCGGGGCTAGAGCTCATGAACCACAAGATCATGACCTGAGCCCAAGTCAGATGCTTAACCAACTGAGCCACCTAGGTGTCCCTCCTGTCTTGACTTAGATTTTCACATTATGGTATTCTTGTACAGAATTTTAATTTTTCCAAAACTTAATCTTTTAATATCTGATTTATATTCTCTTAGCATTAGGAAATGATTTCTTAATCAGTCCTAATAAGTCATTTTTCTATATTTTAACAGAATTTATAAAGTTTTTCTTATATTTACATATTGTATGTGATATGCAGTATCAATCTAACTTTGCAATATTTTTTTCAGATGAATAACAAACTGTCCTATGACCAGTTTTTGAGTAGCACATACTTTCCCACTATGTAAAATGTTGCTGTCATTTATCAAGTTCCATATATGTCTGGGTCTTTTTCTGGGCTTTCTACTTTGTTCTGTTTGTCTACTTGTCCCTTTGTGTGTCATTTATAACACTTTCTTAATTACTATAGATATATAATAATCTTGGTATTGGCCACAACAATATCCCATACATTTTCCTTTTTCATAATTTTCATGATTCTGTCAAGTTCCACAAAAATCCTGTTGGGATTTTGATCAGAAGAGCAGTAAATTATAGATTAATATGTGAATAATTGGTGTCATTGTGATACTGAGGATTCCCATGCATGTACCTCCCAATTTAGTATAGTACCAATTTAGAGCATAGTACCTCCTAATTTATTTAGTTCTTTGTCTTTTTTCAGCAATATTTTGCAGTTTTCTCCACACATAAACTATTATGAGATCTATTCCTAGCTTTCTTTTTAAAATTTTTCTCATTACTGTGAATGAGAACTTTTTTAACCATACACTTTACTGGAATTGGGAACACTTAGTTTTTGTATGTAGATCTAGTATATAAAAATCTTGATTGTTGTTTGTTGTAATTTGCCTACAAATTCTCTTGAATGTTTATGTATACAACTTTTTCATTTGAAAAGGAGAGTTGTATAACTTTTCATTATTTCCTTTTTCTTTCTTTTATACATTTCTGGTCTTATTCATTGGCTAAAATTTTTAGTACCATATTGAATATTAGAAATGACGGCAGATATAATTGACTTATTCCTAAATTAAAAGAGATACTTCACAGTTTCACCATTTACTTTACATTTTCTATCATGTTTCCTCCACAGAAACCCTTTATAAGGTTAAAAACCAAAAGGGCCTCTTATTTTCTATCCCCAGTTTGAGAATTTTTATTGAATAATTTTTCTGCTTCTATTTAGGGAACCAAATTTTCTTGTTTACTTTCAACTGTTAATGTGATGTTAACGTGCAAATAGATTTTCTAAGATTCAATGATCATATTCCTTGGATAAATCTTGTCAGATTTTTTTTGTGTTAGCACATGCATGAATTTAATTCACTAACATTGCCTTTAGGACTTTTGCATCTATACATTTTCATACATATAACTGGTTTATACTTTTGTTACACTGCTTTTGATCAATTACTCTATCAAGTTTCTATTAGTTTCATAAAATAAGTTGGGAAATAGTCCTTCCTTTATTCTCTGAAACAGTTTGTATATAAGAAGGATTTTTTTGTTACCTAAGTGTTTGGTAAAACTTCCTGGCCCTTTTGGGAAAGTCTTAGATTACCAATTCAATGGTAATGAACTTATTCGGTCTCTCTACTTCCAAAGTTGATTTTGTCAACTTTGATCCATTTCCTCTAAATTCTCATATGTATTGTGCTGAAATTGTTTGTGGTGTTCTCAATATTTAATTTTAACAATAAAAACCACTTTTCTTTATTGCGTATTCTATTCAATTTCTAATTTTGAAACACTTTCTGCTTTTTTTTCTCCCAGGATTCATAGTCCTAGAGTTTTTCTATTTAACTCATATTTTCAAGTAACCAGCTTGGGTTCTGTGGACCATCTGCATAAATACTGTCATTCACTTCCTTGTTCTTTCATTTTCCTCAACTGGGTCATAATTTTTATGTTTCTTTCTTCTCAAAAGAAATCCTCATATTTTCTCTCCCACCCTTCTCCTTTCTCATTCCCACTTCATCTTCCTATCCTATGAATTCAAAACTAAAGAGTTACAGATAGAGAAAAATTGAAATGAAATTTCTTCCTCTGTGTCTACTCACCCTCTAACTCTGTCTTCATTTTGCCTTTGGCTGGAAACATATAGTAATTGACTTCCATTTGTGGTAATTCTATGATTTCCCTGAACATTAACCCAATTAGTGATGCTGAGACTAGAACCCCAAGAACCAGAAACTATTAAGAGCTGGTCACCAAGAAAGCAAATGAAAGCATTTTTTCACTTGTTTGTTACTGTTGTTTTTCTTTTTACTTTTTGACCGCCTTCAAAAAGCACTTGTGTTGGTTGTAAGAATTGATCATATGGGTAGATACAGGATAGGAGAATGTTTCTTGCTTTTTTTCCTATTATTTCTTTCTGTATTTATAAATACTTACTAGTGTTATACCCTCAGTATCTAACCAGTAACAGCAATAAAAGCTAGAAACAAAAACCTGTAAAGGAAAGAATGAACAGGACATAGATTCTGCCTTCAAGGACATTTAATCTGGTAGGAGAGACACATACAAATAAACAGGAGATTGTACTACTCTGTGGTGAGTGTTGTAATGGCATACACTAAGGTGTATGATGGATATCCCTTTTAATCTTATTTGTCTGTGAAGTAGAATATTTTATTAATTTGATTTTTTACAGATATATATCTAGATTAAAAATTAACCTGTTTGCGGGCACCTGGCTGGCTCAGTCAGTAGAGGATGTGACTCTTGGTCTCAGGGTCATGAGTTCAGGCCCTGTGTTGGGCGGAGAGCTTACCTAAAAAAAAATCACTAACCCATTTGGTTATTATTTAATATCTGCTTCAACTGCTAGAATTAAACCCCAAGAGGTTAGGAGTCTATTTTTGTCTTCCATAAGCACTTTCAGAACTTAATATATCCACCATTTCATAGATGCTCAATCAATATGCATTAAATTGCAATCTGATTAATTTAATTCAAGATCTCCAGAACACCAAATATTCAGTTGAAAAAAATTTTTTTTTAATTTTTTTTTTCAACGTTTATTTATTTTTGGGACAGAGAGAGACAGAGCATGAACGGGGGAGGGACAGAGAGAGAGGGAGACACAGAATCGGAAACAGGCTCCAGGCTCTGAGCCGTCAGCCCAGAGCCTGACGCGGGGCTCGAACTCACGGACCGTGAGATCGTGACCTGGCTGAAGTCGGACGCTTAACCGACTGGGCCACCCAGGCGCCCCTCAGTTGAAAATATTTAACAAATTATTTAGAGACAATGCAAATATCAGAACGCATAATGTCATGAATTCACACTTTCCAAATGATTAGCTTTTTTTGTTTTCATAAAAAATAGAAGGTTAGATATCGAGGTGAATCTTCCACATTGTACTCCTTATCTTCAGTAAACGAACAAGTTAAATGAAGATGATTTGACTCAAACTCCAATCACTGCCAGATATTACATCCTTCCTAAAGCAGGGCTGTCTCCATGAAAGACTTAAGACCTTTCTACACTGAGAAAGGTTTTTTATACACACACACACACACACACACACGCACTACATTAATCTCCAAACCAGTTCTTGTAGACAAACATAAATGAGAAAACTGAGACCTTGTAGTATCCCAAATCAGTTATGTTTTTCAAACTTTAAATATCAGTTTATCTAGATCAAAAGGTTTTTTTTAATTTGTTTGTTCTTAACAGGAGATTTTATTCTAATATAACATATAGCCAAATAATACAGCCAAATTCTACATCATACGGGCAGTTTACTTATTTGGATTAAACAACACGCACTCAGTTTAAAATGAGAAAGAGAGAAAGATAATAATTTGAATATTGGAAATTCTTCCCACTAGGTCAATCGGTCAATATATTACATGAAAAACTTGATGGGAAATACTTACATCCTAGCTTCTTTGTTAGCATCAATTCCCCCATACTCTCAAAGTCTAAGCGTCTTGCTGCTTTGAATTGTATTTAAACGTATGTATTTTTCATACAATATGCCCTCCATCCAAACACATCATCCAGTGTCCAAAGAAACAGAGTATTTTCCTCAATGCTAAAGGAAAAACTGACCATGCTTTGCATATTTTGAGGTGGACTATTGAATTTCATTGTTGTACCTTCATAAAAGATATTTAGGGTTTTATATCTGCTCTTTCCATTTTACAGGATGCTTTTAGAACTTCATATGGTGACTTTAGAACCAAATTCTTATATAGATTCAACACCGGGGATTGGTAGGAAACATGCCTATCTCCCTTGCTTGGATGAAAGGCCATGTAAAGCAAGTACTAAAGCTATCTAGAGCTACTAAACAAGGGGATAAAAAATCCCTGTATAAATGGAAGGGGTTAACTTAAATGAGCTCTTTCATATCATTCATATCTAAGAGTCTATCAATTCTTTGAAAAAAATACTAAAAAGATAGCTGTCAATTATCCAGTTAGCCTAGCTATCATCAATGTAGTTAATTATGGAGAAGTTACAACTTACCTGGGTCTTGGAAATGAATATTCTGAGAGCAGCGAAGATCACTGATGTAGATAAGTCTTGGTTGGAAATACTAAACTGTGTCCTCCCCTTATATTTTATCATTCTCATGTCCCTATAGATGGTAATTATTAAACTCTAGCATGCAATCAGAATCACCTGGAGGTGGTCGCTGGGTCCCATCCCCAGATATTTTGAGTCAGAGACTCTAGTTTGCAGGCTGAGTTCCCAGGAGATTCTGGGAACTTGTAAGAAGTTCACAGATGGTCTTGTTGCTGGTCTGAAGAACACACTTTAGGAGAACCATTGATTTAGAAAAAGTGTTCAAGCTTTCTTCAGCTCCAGGCAAGCTCAGTTTCCCATTTACTGTTGACAATACCTGTTTCTATGTGTGAGTAGGTGGGAGGAAAGGGGAGGAATCTGGCATGATTACTAATTGTCATGTGGTAGGCATTTTCAGAGTAAACTGGAACCTGAAATTACCTATAGCCAATAGCTTTCAGTGCCCAATACAAAATTGTAATAAATTTTCTAGCTATCAACTGCTGAAACTCTTATCTGTCTTGAGGCTTATAATTAATAGTTTAAGATGATGTTATCAACCAGTGTTGTTGACACATTTGCTGTCCCCATGGTTAAAATACAGAGAGCAAAACCATTCTTTTGACAATTTAACATTTTGGCTTAGCATTTTTGGCATTTGTGTTTCATTTGGAAGCTGTGATATAAAAGCTTTCCCGTGGCATGTCAGTTTTTCTGAGTTGTTCTTGCTACATACAACACATTTCCAGTTTTTGATGAAAGATTTGCTTTTCGAATCAATTACTTTCCTTCTTTGCTTATTTTTCTCAGGATGGAAATGTCTCCTTATAAAAAAAATATAAACCATCAGAATTCATCACAATATCTGAAAAGGTCAGAGAAGAAGCTGAAGAAAGTGTTAAAGGACTCATCACACCATTCAGATATCTCCAGTGCAGCATACAGTGGATTCTTTTAAGATGAACTCTTATATCAAATTATATCTGGTCCATAATCCATTTTTCTTCTGATGAAGGTCGTGAAAAACCTAGAAGTTTACACATAACAGCAAAGATTGTGTTTCTTTGATAAAGTAATAACAAACCAAAAAGAAAAAAAAAGTCATCTGGTTGGTATGATTGCTTGAAATCTCATTAAATGATATATAGATAAAGCATTTCAAATAAATTAATAAAAGCTCCAGTCACTTAACTTAGAAAACATCAGTATAAAAATTTTAATGATGAATTGATTAAAAGAAGATAATTTTAAGCAGATTTATCTGACATCTGTAGCTGTGGTCTAACTATTTCAAAAAGGAATTCTTTTTCCCTTGGCCTCAATGTTGTTTGTTTTTGTTTTTTTTTTTTGTGTATACACTGTGCCTAACTAATACAGACTAAGTGTCCAGTAAATATTTGTGGAATGGATGAGGCAAACAGTACCATTAAAAAGTCCCCAGACATTGGTGAATATTGGTAAAAACTGAGTTGGATAAGTTATGAACATTTTATTTTTACTTAAACCGTATTTGCCCAAATAGCCTCCTCTGGGAGGGTTTTGGACTTAGCCTACTGAAAACTTTTGGACTAAAAGTGGATTTTATTTGTGTATTTTACATTTATTCTAGTGAAAAAATATATTTATTCACTTACGAAGGTTGACCATTTGTTTGGAAAAACAAAACAAAACAAAATCACAGATTCTCTGCCCAAACCTAGACTTGTATGCTTACTGCCTTGTTGTTCAGTGCAAAGTAGTTACCATAACAACCACGGTATCAGCTGTACATAAGGAATTCTCAGTATTTCTTCTAGTGCATGAAAGCAAATTCCTAAAGGAAAACCCACATTAATATCTTCCTCTCACTAAATTAACATATTACACTATTTGGTGAAGACCAACCTATCCCCCAAATTAAAATTTATGTGGGGTATCTCAGCTTTCAGAATACAGATTTTCACCTCATTCTTTTGTTTAAGTACAACAAATCAGTTTTCCTTCTTCTGGGTCTGATCCCTCTGGATCAACCTGTGGTGGGGAAAGAAAAGTCACTTGACAGCTTGTGTCCCAGGAGAGGACTTTATAGGCAATCTTCCTGTTTTTAGTCTCAACCCCATCCACATCCAACTCTTTAGGATACCTGGTACCTCTGATACTTTTTTTTTAAGTAGGCCTCACAACCAACACAGGGCCCAATGTGAGGCTTGAACTCACAACCATGAGACCAAGACCTGAGCTGAAATCAAACATCAGATGCTCAACTGAATTAGCCACCCAAGCGCCTGCCAGTTCCTAATTTTTAACTAGGGTACTACAATGTGAATTTCTCATCACTACAAGCATTATATTTTAACCATTTTTTTCCTCTTATCCTCTTATATTATCTTGTTTGCAAAAACTTATGGTTAAAATCAACTAGTGATTCTGTAATTCTTTGTTTTTTTTTGCAAAACACCAAATCTATATTTACATCCACATATAATAACATAACTTTAAAATATATCATAAATAAAACAAGTAATGTCTACTGTTTGACAAATTAAGTATCAACAATGAAAATAAATCAAACTGGAATGAAATAAATACGTAAACAAAAATCCAATGGATCGTACCTCTATTATATGTACTGTTGCCTCAAAGGAAAAAAAAAAAAAAACACACAAAACCAGTAGTATCCCAATAGTTACTACTGATGGACCAAAAAAAAAAAAAAAAAAAATTGGAGGACAAGGGCTGTGGAAAAAAAGGACATTTTTATGTATTCAGAAATTGAGAAATGTGGTTAGAAAAGAGAAATCTGAAAGCCCCCAAAATTTCAGCATAACATGAATTGACTTGTTTTCAAATAGATTTGGTGATTTTTTTTAAATACAGGTTTAAATTTCAGCCCTCTATTATCTCATATCCCTTTTAAAGATTTACATTTATAGTCACAGCAAGCTTTCTGTAACACTCATTGAATTAGGCAAAGATCAAGTCAATCATCTTGCAAATGTGTTAATCTCCAAAAATAGGCTATAAAAGTGCAAAACTATGAAGACAAAAATCTAGATTATGTAGATATGGCTCAGCTTGTGAACAGGGAAAAAGGTGGATGGTGTACTCTCTCCTGATACAAAGCACTTCTCTGCAAGGCCAACAGACACATCTCCAATCAGGTCTCCCTTTCCCATAGGAGTTAAGACTCCTCTGTCAAGTACACTTCATGTTGCATAATGAAAACAAAAAAATCAGGATTCTTTTAGGACTTTACTCTCACTCTAATGCAGAAGGGCAGGGCAAGAAAACTTAACAGTGCAAATTTATTTTTGCAACAGTTTTCTTAATAAAATATTTTGTAGTTGCTAAGCCCACGTACTACTGAATAAACTCAGCCATGGACAGCATGTGAAATGGAACAAAAGTCTAAAACATCTAGTAGTAAGCCAGCTGGTGGCCATCCTCACTTTAAAGCCCAAAGTGCATCTGGTTGTTCAACATAACCAAAAACGGGTAGACAAATGAGGTCAAGAACCAGACTGGACCTTCCCCATTACCAGAAGGCTCGGCCAGCAGTTCCTTATTCAGAATCAATGTGTCTATAATTAACTCGAGTATGTCCACAGTTAACCCATGATTCTGTAATTCTTATGTTTGCCCTCTAAGAAGATTCCCATTTGGATATACCTACTATTCCATGCCACTTTCATGTTAACTTTCAAATCTAGCATCAGATCAAACTAGATCTGTTGGCGCATAAGATCAAAAGAACAACAACAAACTGAAGATTCAGTCTACTGTGTGTGAAAAATGAGGATCATGGTGGAAATTACAAAAATGAAAGAAAGAGACAATGGCACCTCCCCTATTAGTAAAATTGTATGCTTTCAGGCAATATGAAATTCCAATATCTAAAACTTGAATAAAAATTTAATGTCCAGGAAAAAAAGAAAACTGAGTTAAGTTTTGTAGTCAGATTAAAACATAGTCATACAAAGTTTCTATGGGAAACAGATTTTGTTCTATTGTGATCTAGTAAAGAGCTCTGGACATTTGTGGGCAAAGCTGACTTGTAAGAAGCAAATAAAAGGAGTCCTCCCTTTATGATATTGATGTTCTGAATGTGTTCATGGCTAACTTTAATTACAATGGCTTGAGGACCTGGAAGTGATAAACAGGACAAGAGCAGGATAGGAAACACATCCCAAAGTTCCTTACATGCTATTGTTTAACATTTTTTTTTAAGTTTGTATATTTGGGGAGGGGAGGAGCACAAGTGGGGGTGGGGCAGAGAGAGACAGAAACACAGAGTCTGAAGCAGGCTCCAGCCTCCAAGCTGTCAGCACAGAGCCAGACACAGAACTCGAACCCAAGAACCCGTGAGATCATGACATAAGCCAAAGTCAGATGCTTAATTTACTGAGCCACCCAGGTGCCCCTGTTTTATTTAACATACAAAAGTATATGTACTTGAATAATCTCTAGGAATTAGTTTGTAGCTCCCTCTACAAGATGACAATCTGTAGCCCTAAGAAGATGTCATCATTTCTACCATATAGGACTTGAGACAAAAAGCGTAGTCTGTAAACTTAAAGAAAGCTAAATGAATAAATGAAGCCTTGCTGTCTTAGACAAGCTAATCTATGCATCAAAGCAGAGAAAGCATAGTTCTGTGGGACCAGGGTGCTTCATATCCAAGGAAAGAAAAGGATCGGAAAGAAACTGTTGACATTCTGATTGCTTAAAGCTGGTGCCTTGCTAATTGATTTCTGCTGAGAACAGGAATTCCTCTATGCGTCCACCAGTTCTAAAATACAACACAAATAAAATTCTCTGTGATTCCTCTTGACTTTTACAACAAATATCAACTTAGCAGAACATGAGTAGCTTCCATTCATATGACCCACCTTTGTATTTAAAAAGCTTTTTTAAAAAAGCAAGTTTGAAATTAACGTTTGGAGACATTACCATTATTTTGTGTTGTAAGGAGCACTTAGAGCACTTAAGAGTTCCCTTCTCTCCCGTGAAATGCTGAAGTTAGTAAACATTTTATTTTATTTTATTTTATTTTTTTTCAGCGTTTTTTATTTATTTTTGGGACAGAGAGAGACAGAGCATGAACGGGGGAGGGGCAGAGAGAGAGGGAGACACAGAATCGGAAACAGGCTCCAGGCTCTGAGCCATCAGCCCAGAGCCTGACGCGGGGCTCGAACTCACGGACCGCGAGATCGTGACCTGGCTGAAGTCGGACGCTTAACCGACTGCGCCACCCAGGCGCCCCAGTAAACATTTTAATTGAATGTGAGATCTGACTTGCAGTGAGAAGGAAAAAAGTGACAAATCTCATAAAAGCTTATGATGTTGGAGAAAGCAAAAAAATAATGCTTTAGATTTATTTATTCAATAACTCATTTTATTCAAGTTACTATCAATTTTCACGTGGTATCTATTTATTTTGGGTTCTTTTCATCACATTTCTATTGTACATCTATCTTAACTGGTCCTCACTAATTGATGGCATTAGGGAGCATGGCATAGACTAAAATACCTATTACCTATCTTGAATACCTATCTCAAGCACTACTGATCAATTGTAATATAACAATAAACTTCAGGTAAAGGGGAAAAGAATACAGTTTGATAATTTTATATCAATTATGAAGAGTACATACTTCAAGAAACAATATTTGACCTCCATTAGATGTACAAAGGTCTGTAATTAACCACAATTCATTACTGCATATCTCCTATGTGTAACTCACTTAGGGCACCCACCTATCAATGTCTCTCATATTGTTGTTTCATTTACATTTCTCAACCTCAACTTCCCCCAGAAACAATCTTTACTAGTGTTTTCCTGGTGGCTATTAATTTCCTAGCACAGTGGCCAGTACCCAGTATTCACTCAACAGTGTTTATGTAACGCATGAATGATTTTCATCTAAGTTCTTTCATTTGCAAAGTACTTTTCTAAAAACAGACCAAATAACAAACATTCACATCATCTAAGAAATCGCCTGTCCACATGACCACATGACTACAAGAAATTCTCATCTCATTGCATCTCTCATTCCGTATTTCTGGTACCTTGCTGAAAACAGAAAACACGGGCTTACTTTCTCAAATTCCTTTCTACTTGCTGGAGTAAAATCTTTTAAAACTAAATTCTCGTCTGCTGGGAGTATTTTCATCGCCTCCTATTGGTTTGTATTTACTCATCCTTAATGAGGAAAGGACTATTATGCTGATATGCTGCCTGATTCTGAGTTGTCACAGATAAATTTATTCCTAAATCATCTGGGAGTTCTGGATCAGGAGAAGCTTTTGGCAGGCCATGTGCTACATCTTCCCAGGAAGACTACACAAAGGGACCAAGGGTCATCTCCTACCTTCTTTCTCCAGGCCCCCTCACCTTTTCAATTCAATCCCTTCCCTTCCAGAGTTAATGGCAACTTATTCCAGAATTTTCTCTCCATATTTATATACCTGTCCTATTCCTTACAGTGATTTACCACACAGCAACCAAGGTGATTCTTTTTAAGACATATATAAATACATCTGCCATTTATGTAAAACCTTTCAAGAGCTTCCTCTACATTCTTCACCTCCCCAATCCCACCCTTTTTCATGTGTATTTTGGAAATAGACCAACTTTACCATTTTCCATATCATGGAAAATAACCCAAAAGTGGATAAAAGGGTAATGTACATTTACACTGAATTCTACCCTTTTATATTTTAATATGATTTACAATATCTACCAAGGTGTATCAAATATTTTATTACAGGCCAATAAAATTGAGTATCAATACTCTCTATGACTTGCCAATCTAGATGACTGATAAGAAGACTGTGAGCTCCTTTTGTGGTTTATAATCTTTACATCATCCATCACCACTTTTCCTGAGAAAACAGAACTTACGTGTCCTTACTCTTCAAGGATAGCATTCTTAAATTTCATTGGGTGATCTCTATCACTAAACCCTACTTCTATGCCCTTATATTCCAGAGCCAATCATTTCTATGGAGTAAGGGCCCTCAAGACTATAGGAAATCCATTTACTAACCCACTTGAGATGAAAAATAAGTCCCATAAGTTCTGTGTGTGTGTGTGTGTGTGTGTGTGTGTGTGTGTGTGTTTAGCTTCAAATTTGACATCCTTTTAAAGAGATAAGCCACCCACTGTTGAAACTAGTCCCTATTTGGCTCTCCACTGAAATAAAATAAAAAATTTTATTAGTTTGAAGAAATCTCTCTTGGAGTGTTTCTTGAAACTGTTCACTAAGTAATAAATGTTAGTTTCTCAAACTGCAGCTAGTAGCCAAATGTTTATTAATACTGTTATTTTCAGCACAGTGGTCTTTTGAAATAGCATGTACAATATTGCAAGCAGGTTTGAGCACAGTAAGTTCACTAAGAACAGATAAGAATTGATTTATTAAGCAAATATTTATTAAATTCTACAGTAATTCACATGATATTAAACATGAAGTAACCATCCATGGAGAATGCTAGTATCGCTGCCAAGAGAAAAGCATACACAGGGTTTTCAGCAATGTACAGCCATTCCAGAAGGTTATATGCAAAGCAATTCACACACTACCTAATAGGAAGACAAAATCTCTGGTAGGAATCAATTGTCGGGAGACAACTCGGAGTCTCTGAATTTACGTCTGTCTAAAGAGCTGGGTCACTAAATGCCCTTTTTGTTCTGAATGATCTTTCCATAGACATTTGCATAGAAAACAGCCCTGTAAGTTAGAGATAGTGTCTCTGGAACCAGGGGCTGGTTTGTCTACTATTCAATATAATAGTTTCTTCTTCTGGAACAAACATCAGGCAGGTTTGTTTACTGTCCATTATAAAACATTCAAAAGATTCAAAAGATTCAAAAAGATTTAAGTTACTTAAGTTCAGAGTTTTTCAGTGGTGAAATAAAACTTACTGCATACAGCATCACCCCCATGGGGCTTGGAAAGAAGCTCATACTGCGTTCTATGTTGTGAGTAATAAAGTCCTTTTTTTCTAACCAAGCAATCTCATGTCTTCTGTTAGTACCCATCTAACTATGGCGATTTTTTTAGCTTACAAATAGGTAAAAAATCTTAGATCTTTAGCAGTTCTTGACACTAATTGATAAATATCCAATATTTATTTGTTTTTAACAAATAAATGTGATGTTTTTAACAAACATCACTAGAAAAAGGGGATGAGGTTGTAGTCCTATTTTACACAGAAAGCAGCCACTATGTCCCCTGATTACTGAGAGGGGACTTGGGAATAACAACCCTTCGAAGCTATGAGGAAGCTTGCTGTGTACTGGCAGAAGAAGATCAGTGCACCATGCCCCACTGTGGAGTCTGAATTTACACTATTTACATTTATACTATTTATATTACTTCATGTGAATTTCTAAGTGACTAAAAAGACTGACTGGATTACCTAACGGAGATAATAGAGAGAATGGGCGAGACGCAATAAATGATAAGATTAATAGCTGAGTATTTTCCCAAAATCAAGAAAAACAAGAAACTGAAAAATGAGGGAAGCATGTTGCTCCTTACGTTCATTTAAGGCTCCTTACTCCACTTTGTCACACTGGTCATTTTTCAGTTTCTTAAACATGCTGAGCTCTTTTGCACTCCCAAGGACACCACACAAGTTGTTCCTGCCTAGAATGTTATTACTTTTCCTCTTTACCATGGTAGGCTTCTTCTCATCCTTCAACCTCAGTGGCACCTCCTCTGAAAATTCTTCTGTGACCATTTTCTCTAAAATAGTCTCATTTCCCTTACCCTTCATAAAACTTCTTGTTTATTTCCATGGACTATGATTCCTGCATTGATTTATGCATCTACTTGTTTATTATGGTCTCTCATGGTAAAAGCTGAGACTCTTTCTTCAGGTTCTCCAATATATCCTGTCTTGGCCAGTTTGGACTTCTATAACAAAGTACCACAAACTGGATGGCTTATAAACAATAGAATTTTAGTTATCAACATTCTGGAGGCTGGAATTCTAAGATCAGGATGCCAGCATGGTTGGGTTCTGGTGAGGGCCTTCTTCTGGATTGCAGAATTCTTGTGTGCCCTTTATATAACAGAAGGGGTGAGAGAGCTCTCTTGGGCTCTTTTTATAAGGACATTAATCCCATTCCTGAGAAGTTCCACTGTCATGACCTAACTACCTCCCAGAGTCCTACTTCTTAACACTATCACACTAGGGATTAAGACTTCAACATATGAATTTGGAGTGGGTGGACATGCACAGTCAGACCAGTGCATATCCCCACTGCTCAGCACAATGCCTAACAGATGGCAAGCTCTCCATAAGCATTAGTTGACTGACGTAACTAGTATTACTGAAGAAAGCACTTAATCCATTTGAACATAAGATTAAATAAATATGTAATTATAGTGACAGAACTATTATGTATTTTTATATAAAACTATAGAATGATTGAAAAGAAAATACCCTTGTAATGGACTTGGACAAAATGAATAACAACAACAACTCCAAAAAAAGTCCATGGGTGGCAGGAAGCTGTTGAGAGAAATATTTTCAGGGGGATAATTTCAACAGAAACAGTTTAATTTCCAAGTCGATAAACTGAAAAATATGAGTGTGAGCATGTTAGTGAAAATTAAGAAGTTAAACCTCAAATGGAATGCAAAACAGACTATGTCCTTTCCAAATTACTAAAATGAGCCAAAGATATTAAGAAAATTGACCACGCCCTAAAAACTGAGAAAGCTGCTTCTTTAAAGAATACCAGCCCAAAACAAATTCAAGGATGAATTCTTTAAAATCTTTATTGAATAATTCATTTTTATGGTGTTTAAACTTTTCTAAAGCACTGAGAAAGACAAATCCCTCTTATTAATATTGATAAGATCCTATATAACTCAGAATCAAGCAGTGTGCAAAAACAATAATACACCATGAAGGAGGTTCATTCTGAATTAACAAAAAACATCATATAATTTATTGTCAAAATTAGAACCTTTGTGAAAGTAAAAGAGGATGCAATTAATAATTACTTTCTCATACCCAACATTCAACCTAAATGGCATTGGTATTGACTCTATACTCAAAACATATAAAGAATTCAACCACCTCTCCCTATATAATCTGATTTCAACTCTGTCTGAACCATATTAATCTCTCCTGGTTTTCTGCAATAGTCCTCAACTGGTTTCCCAGTTTTTGCTGCTGCCCATTATGATTTGTTACTGTCTTCTCAATAGTGCAACTGGAAGAATCCTTTTAAGATGTACATCAGATTACAGCCCTTTCTGCCCAGAACTTTCTGATGTCATAAAACTCATATCACTCATAATAAAAGCCACAGTCCATTTGGTCAAGAAGGTACAATATGATTTAATCCTCTCCTCCCTGTTCCCTGCCCCCTCTGTTTTCCCTCTAGCTTAACTCCACTAATATTCCTGCTGTTCTTTGAACTTACCAATTAATTTCCTGTTTTAGGGCCTTGTAACTGGCTATTCTCTTATCTGGAATGTTCTCCCCAGAGATATCAGCCTGGCTTATCTCTTCCAAGGCTTTTTTAGAATGTTACCTTTTATTTTTATGTTTATGTTTTGAAAGAGGGACAGACAGAGAGGGCATGCATGTGTGCGTGTGTAAGCATGGGAGGGACAGGGGGAAGGTGGGGAGAATCTTAAGGAGGCTCCACAACTCAGTGCTGAGCCTGATCTCACGACTGTGAGATCGTGACCTAAGCCAAAATCAAGAGTCAGAAGCTTAACCTACTGAGCCACCCAGGTGCCCCTATAATGTTACCCTTTAAATGAGGCCTAACAACCCTATTTAAATTGTACCCACTTACCCAAACCACACCCTCCCCACCTGAAGCATCTTATTTATTTTCTCTCTTACACTTACAACATTTTATTCACTTATTATATGTATTGTTTATTCTCTCTCTCCATCTACCAGAAGGGCCATGAGGGCAGGATTTCTTTTTCCTTTGTTCTTTTTTCTTCTCTTTGTCCTTTTTTACTCATATTAGGTGGTTAATAAATACTGTTGAATTAATGAATGGGTGAAATGTTTTCTCCTGAAAATTTTCTAGAATTTCAATTTGACTGTTTTTTATATATTCCAGCTCTCTCAAACATACTCTGTTTTCTCAAGACCATGTCTGATAACTTTAGTATCTGAATCTCCTGTGGGTCTGTTTCTATGGTCTGTTATTTCAGACATTCCTCTTCTTTTTTCATATACCCTGTTATTTTTTTTTTTTAATCAACTACCTCATATTTTTGTGTGTATGAAAAAAACTGCAGAGGTAATTCAAAGTACTGGGCCATGTTACCATCCTCCAGAATGGGCTGATTTTTGCCTTTGGAAGGCAGTTAAGTGAGAGGCAGGTCACAGGAATTTACTTAAGGATTGAACTGATTCAAAGATGAGTTTCAGTTTTTGAGGGCTGGTCTACTCTGGACTGCCATTATTCAGAGGTAATTGCTCTTTAGGAGGTCCCAACTCTTTGTGGCATCTCTTAGTGTCCATCCTCCTTGTTAGGTCCTTAGCTCCAGATTTTTGCCTCCTAAACACCACAATATTGCCAAAAGTTCTACTCAGTTATTCAGTCTCTCAACCACCTTGCCAGGGAGGAAGTTGGATGATATAAACTACTTACCATACTGGAAGTAGATTTCCCAATATTTATAGGCTGTCTCCTACAGATCTTTGCATATAAATAACTTAGTAAGTGTTAAATAATGCATGATTAAATGCAGATTCAGCTATTGTCAATACATTTCCTTATAAAACCACTATTTTGTTATTTCTTTTTAAAATTAAAAAAAAATTTTTTTTTTAAGATAGAGACAGAGCATGAGTGGGGATGGGACAAAGAGAGGGAGACACAGAATCTGAAGCAGGCTCCAGGCTCTGAGCTGTCAGCACAGAGCCCGATGCGGGGCTCAAACTCACAAACCGCGAGATCATGACCCAAGCCGAAGTCGGGCGCTTAACCGACTGAGCCACCCAGGCGCCCCTATTTATTATTTCCTAAATGCATAAATCAAGGTATTTATATACACCTATAAAGATAACTTACCTAACGATAAAGCTAAAATTGTTTTTTCCAGTTTGGAAAAATAAATAAGGATTATCTATCATGAAAGAATTTTGTTAAAACCAATAAAAAAATCTTTATGTCTATATGTAACACATACCATGTTTGTAATACTAGACTATGTAATGTAGAATGCATTTTTCAATGCATATTTTCTCTTAAGAGAAACTTTGTGTTCAAATATGCTTACAGATTCCTATATATATGTCTCCAGTGTAGGGATATGGGATATACCGGCATTTTAAATGTTCTGAAGTGTTATGCACTTTACGACTTCTTTTTCTTTTTTAAGCCAAGGTTTTCTTACTGTATTTGAGAACATAACTTTTTTTTTTTCATTTTATACTTATTGACATCCCAAAGAAGTGATTTTCCATGTGACATACATTAATTCTGTTCTGCAAGAAACTGAAAAATATAACCACAGAGTCTCTACCTTCCAGAGATTTTTAGTCAGTTGGAAATAAAAACATGTTCACATTAAGTTAAACTGGAATATACAATTAAACTCACTTTACAAGAAACCTACGCAAAAGAAGTCACAAGAAGTCATGATTAAGGATAAAACTGATTATACAGTGCTTTTTGATCAAGTGTTCCTTGGTATCAGAAGACCAAACCTATGCCACGGTTTAATTTAATTAGCATTACGAATTTGGAACAATGAATATAAAGTCTTTGAGGTCAAAACTAAAGAAGAATAAGCTTTGAAAATTTCAGTGCTGAAACAATGTTATTTGCCAATCAACTAAAGGTCACAATATTTTTTATTTATTAACTTAGAAGGTTTAGGATGCTCCCTGCAATTCTAGTGCAATAAAAATAAAACCATTAAAATAGCCTTCCTTCTCTGGGTAACAAGCTCTGGACATTACGGAGTATTCCAGAATAACACACAACAGGTTTTTTTCTTGTAGATTTCTCATTAACTTTTTAAAGCCTCCTGATTTTATGGAATCACTGCAGTAAGTTCTAAATGATGTATGAAATGGGAAAGAAAATACAGGCTGTCCTTACTTCCTCCTAGGCAAAAGGCAATGGCATGCCTGGATTTTTTTTGTTTTTTGTTGGTTTTGTGTGTGTGTGTGTGTGTGTTGTTTTCTTTTTGTTATTTTGTTTGTTTTGTTTTGTTTTTTGCCAAATTACTGTCAGGACTGTCATCCCCTTCTATATAAAGCTTTTAAAGAAAGCACAGTCACAAAAAACATACACTGGAGAGACACGTACAAATCAAGACTTCAGAATTCATTCAGATCACAGCATATTTCACCTGCGCTGACCTGCTACTCTTAGCTTTTATTATCCGTGCTGTTGTTGTAGTGTTCTTTCTCTCTCCCTCTGTTCCCCTTCCTTCCTCCTCTCTCCCTTTTTCTCTCTGACCTGTTTTCTAACTGATCCTCTTGCCAAGGGGCGGGACTGCAAAGCCTCTGAATCAGAAACATTAAGATTTTCCACACTAGAATCAGCACAGTGGCATCCTAGGCTATCTCTTGCACTACTAAGACCTCCACCATAGTATTTGTGATCTTAGAAATATCACTGTTATTGTCTTCCATGAAATAAAAATGTATTCTGTTTCTGTGTACGTCAGTTAGCTAATTAAAGAACTCTAGGAAACAGGAGGTTCACTAGAGCACTTTTAGACTCAAGTAGCAGAACATCCAACTAAAAGTGGGCATCTGAACAGTATGGGTTAATTTTTCACATACTTGATAAAGAGTCTATACACATACAGCTCAGGGTTGGTTAAGTGGCTTAGCACTGATGTGATCATGATGTGATCGGGACTCCATGTCATTTCCTCTAGCCTTGAACTCATGGTCACAAAGAGCTGCAGCAGAGCAATAACATCTTCAAACGAGGTATTCTAAAGTGGGGATTAGGAGGCAGTGGTTTCTTTTCCATAAACAGACTCCATTCAAGAAGAAATAAATATTTCCTGGAAGTCTGCAGTAAACTGTGTTTCTGCCTCACTGGCCAGCACTGTATCACTTGCCTGTACCTCAGCTGCAAGGAAGATTAGGAATATAAGTATCCAGTATTTTAACCTCCATCATGCTAGATGGACTCTGCTGTCAAGTATCCAATAATATCCACCATAGAAAGGGGAGAAGGAAGTGAGGTGGTGGTGTTCCTTGTATGGACCATGCACCTGTTTGGGCAAACGTGCTACCCAATTTAACTTGTATTTGACATTAGATCCATTCTTCTCTTGGTTCCATTACATTAAGAAAAATCTTCTTTAAAAAAATGTTATGTTTTTCCACTTTAAATAAATATGAACCTTTAACATTGTTCTTCTTGAATGAGTTTTTGGTTGGTTTTCAACCCCATCATGGCATAAATGAGAGAAAGTTAAAATCCAAATTACTCCTAAGGTCAAACCAGCAAATTACTGGAAATTTAGGGAAAGCCAATATCTGATTGTGATTAGATCCCTAAATTGTCCATAAAACCTTAAAGTTTAGAAACACCAATAACAGGGGCACCTGGGTGACTCAGTCGGTTGGGCATCCAACTTTGGCTCAGGTCATGATCTCACAGTCCATGGGTTCAAGCCCCACGTCGGGCTCTGTGCTGACAGCTCAGAGCCTGGAGCCTGCTTCGGATTCTGTGTCTCCCTCTTTCTCTGTCCCTCCCACCCCCCCACCCCCCGGCTCAAGCACTGTCTCTCTCAAAAATAAATAAACATTAAAAAAATTTTTAGAAACACCAATAACAATGATTGATTATAATAATTCAGGGTATTTCTATGAGTTGTTTTTGAAAAAATCATTCATCTACGTTTTGGAAATAGCACTGATAGAATAGTCCTGTTATATTTGGAGACACAATTTCATAGAAGCATATTAATCCATATTTGTTGCTTATCCATGTTACTGAATAATAGAGAGATTATCAACCCTCTTTATGCCTGAATCTAGAAAAAGTCAATTGACACTGAAAACCAGAGGGTGTTCCCAAAGCAAAATGTAGGTGAGAACCTCATCTTTTATTTTTTTCTTTGTACTTCCTTGTTCAGCTGTTCAGTAAAAAGTCATTGAGTTCTTGCAGTGTGCAATTGGTTTATCTCAATTGTTTCATGAAACTTAGCAGACAAACATAAAGCTCTGGTCAGTTTGGCCCAAGGTCATATAGCTAATAACTACTGGAGATTCAAAGCCAGGATACATGATACTGAGCCCAACATTCTTTTGACTCTGCAACAACTGGCTTTCTTTACAAGAGCTATTTAGAATATAATCTATGTGACTAACCTGGGAGGAGAAAACAACAACAACAACAACAAAAACTATTCTAATTATTCTATATGGTTACTTGGTGTACTGAAACAATTCACAGAATTCAAGATAAATGGTCAGAAATGCACATTTTCAGTGACAACATATGTTTACTAATATATTCCTTGAAGACTATGCTCTTAAGTCCAGAAAACAGGGTAAATCCTCTTTGATTTGTGATTTTAGTTATGTGAGTACATGTCATATAATACATATATATATATATACACACACACAGAAAAATAATTAAAATATCAAAATTCCCTTTTGATCTATAAGAATTAAATTAGTAGCCAATCCTTTTTAAGTTTCTATTTTAATCATGGTGAGTAATACATTTAATTAAATGTAATTGTTTTCCTCAATTTTGTGCTATGGATAATTTAAATCTTCATTTAAATGTTAATTGCCAGTAACATCAGGGAAAATCCTTTATAATTCAATTTTATTCAGTCTTAATTTTATAAAATCCAGGATATTTGTTTTGTTATAAAGTATGATGGAACATAATGATTATGAGAAGGTGAAAATGAATATAAATTTCTGCAATAGTCTCCAAACAATTTTGCATAGTGATTCCAAACGAGTCAAATACACTGTTTTCATGTTAGTTTCAGCAAATGGAGCTTGAAATTCACAGACAGTTGCAGTGAAGCTGCAAAACTCTTCTTCATTCAAAAGAGGAAATGATTACCTTCTGGTCTTTTCATTAGTTATCAGCAAGTTGCTACAATTAGATTAGGAATGGCTGAAGACCTTATTTTCCATTTCATTCTGTGTTACATTATCTATGCAGTGCATATTGTGTATTTAATAGAAGTTTAGGGAAAAAAGGTTAAATAGATTTATAATTTTGATGGTCTCAGTAAAAAAACAACACCACAGTTTGCCTGGTCAGAATGAAAATCAATTTATGAGTATTAAAATGCAAACTGCATTCATTTTCAAGCAGAACTATTGCTAGGCCTTCCTTAGGGAGGCGCTGGCCTACCCTTTTCACAGGTGTCTCCAGGCTGCCTAAAAAAAGACATTGTTCCTAGAATATGAACAGTTCTAAAATCTCATGTAGAGCCAGCTGGTTCTTTCAGCATTAGTAAAGAGGTCTCATTGATTTAATATTTGTGCCACAGAGACATGGGTTCAAATACCTAGTGAAGGCTAGTCATCAGTATTAATTATCACATGAATTACGTGTGGTATATTGATTGCATCAGTGATGCCTTCAGCCTGTCCTGCCCCCATGCCCTTTGTCATGTGATTTTGCACTTTCTCCCTGTCCCTTGATTTTAGTTGGCTATGCAGCTAGCATTGAAAAGAGATGCTAACAGATGATATATAAACTGAAATTTTTAAAAAGTGTTCACGTATTTCCACTTGTGCTATTACACCTTTATCACTGTCATGAGAACATGCCCAGGATGGCCTGCTGGAACATGAAAAATGCATGGCCCAGTGACTCCTAGTGTCCCAGCCAATAGTCAATGAATGCCAGACGTGTGCCTGATCCCAGCTGAGACCATAAGAATCACCCAGGCAATTTCAGCCTTAATCACTGGCCTGCAAACCTGTGAACTAAATAAATCTTATTGCCTTAAGCCATTACATTTTGGAATGCTTGGTTATGCAGTATCACTGGGGCGGTAGGTAACTTACATGCTATAATAAGTACTATTTCATACTAGGATATAATAATGGAGATTATTAGTTAATGTTAGTGCCTTCTTGGCTGGTGGGGGAGGAATAGAAAGAAGGAAAAAATAGGGAAATTTATTTGTTCTACACAGCAAAAATACTAGTATTTATTCTCATTTATTGGGTATAGAATAAGAACAGCTCCATTGTGTCTTATCTCTGTAATACAGAAAAACATAGTAACTACAAATTGTAAGTGCTAAGACTGGATGAGCTGAGGCAGAGTCAGGGCTGAGGTAAAGGCCAAGAGTTGAGAAGAAAAGTAAGAGAGATACACTACCCGTGACATAACAACCCTGTAGGCAGATCTGGTTATTTTTCTGTTAAATGAGTAAGTTAGACCAAAAATATGGCTTGTCAATAGGGCTGCCAGATTTGACAAATAAAAACACAGGGTGCCCAGTGAAATTTGAATTTCAGATAAACAAATAACAATCTATTATAAGTATGTACCATATATTAGACATGTTGTGTATTCTCTAGGCATCGAGATTTCCAGGGAAAAGATCTGAAAAATGGAGAACTCATTTATTTTGGGGGGTTTTATTTTTTGTTTTTCCATTTAGTTGTTTTTTGTTTTTTGGTTTTTTTTTAAGTTTATTTGAGACAGAGGGAAAGAGAAGGAGAGAGGGAGAATGGGGCAGAGAGACCCAATTCCAAACAGGCTTCATGCTGTCAGTGTACAGCCCGATGTTGGGCTCAGTCCCACTAATCGTGAGATCATGACCTGAGCCAAAATCGAGAGTAGGACCCTTAACCAACTGAGCCACCCAGGCGCCCCATTCATTTAGTTTTAAATAGAACTTCACCTCTCTGTTTCTGGTATTTATTTTCTGGTTAGAGGTCTAAGGAATAAAGTTCAAAAGTACCTTCTCCGCCATGTTCTATAGAACAAGTGATCTACTGTTACTATGTGTGAAGGCAGAATTTAACACAGAATGTGGATCTGATAGAAAAACCTAAGTTTTCATCCATTTATGACATTTGTGAGTTCACCCATAAACACCATGACAACAAGGCACCCTGGGGGCTGAAATAGTGAGTATCCTTTAGCTACTAAGAGCTGATTTAGCTTTACATGTGGCCCATCCCCAAATACTTTACATAACTATTTTTTCTCAAAATTATATTGTCCTTGTTTTTAAAAAGATAAAATAGGATCATTATAAAATAAATCTGAAGACAGTAAAACATTAAGTTAAAAATTGAAAGTAACACAAATTCCTACCCCCAGACATAATAGCTTAGAATTTGGGTAAGAATTCTTTAACTTTTCTATGTATACAGATAAAGATATAGATAGATAGATAGATAGATAGATATGGTGTTTTTCCCCTCTCAGAACAATATTATAAATGCTGCTTGGTAACCTGTTAGTCTTACTTAATATATTGTGGACTTATTTAATTGTCAATAAGCACACATTTACGCCCTTGTCTTAATGGTGACAGTCAGTAAGCCAACAATATTTATTGAGTTCCTACTAAATTCAAGACATACTGTACTTCATTGCACATATACCCCATGATAGATTTAACCAATTCCTATAGTCAGGCATTTTATGTTGTTTATAATTTATTCACTACTATAATCAAGCCTACAACAAATATCCTTATAAGCCTACAATTCAACTGAAGGAAGCAAAAGTGTCCAGACACACTAGAGAAGAGACATCTTTGGAAATATTCTGATGGTACTGGGGCAAACTGCATGCACATTTCCAAAGTTATGCATATCCTTAGATATAGGATCGATAGTCCATAAAAAGACTAGTCAATCGGTGAGACATTCAGCTTTCTCCTCTTCACTATTCCTGACACCTTTTCCTGCCTTTGGTATAGTATAGGCATAATTACACTCCCATGAGAAAGCAACCAAGAGGGAGGCAGAAAAACTCAAAAAAACAGTCTCATAGGGTTATTCACACCAGCGCTTAGGCATATACATTGCTTCATCCATTAAATATTTGCTGAATGCCAACTATGTGCCAAGCCACATTCTGGGTATAGCATACAATGAGGACAGGATGGCTCCTTCCAAATATCCTATGGTGTGACCAGAGGTACTTTGTTTACCACTTCCAAAAAGTGCATACTTCAACCATTAGAGTAGATGAGGACTGCCTATTTCCTCACTCTCTAATGCCAAGTATACATTCTGTGCCATTTTAGCACAATAACATCCTTATAAAATGCTATAGTGACAAGTAGTTGTAGGTTAACTTAAAATGTTAATATAAAACAAGGAATCCTAAACATAATTCAGGAGTCTCTTAAACCCTTACATTTATTTAAAATAGATTAAGGTGTATTGATTCCCAATATTTTGATGTATGGTCAAAGCCTTCTCTATTTGAGGCATATGTCTCTCAAAGCACACTTTTCAAGTGAATCACAAACACACTTCAGAGCACTCCCCTGGACTTGCTGCAGAATAAGTAGTCCCAAATAATACAAGCTCAAATATTTACTTAGGCATAAGGGTCATCTTCAGTGGGGAAAGAGGAAACTAGAAACACACTCTAGACAAAGTATAAAAAGGTAACGTCTATGTAAAACTGTAAGGCTAGTCATAAAATCGGTTGAAAGCTGGATGAGTCTGCTTTTGCTTCAATCATAATGTGAAACAACACAAAGTTTGTTGTTGAACACAAATTCAGTGGCTTGAACAACACATCGTTAACTCCCCCTCATTACAGCTCTGTGGGTTAGCTGCAACTCAGCTTCAGCTGGGCCCAGCTTAGCCAGACACACCACCTGACTCCAGGCTTCTGGTCAGACTCAGGTTTCCTCCATGTGTCTCTCATTTTAAGATTCAGGCTGAAGGAATAGCTTCATCCTGGAATGTGATCTTCTTGTAGTAGATGTCAGAGGCCCAGGAGGGCTCCCAGAAATTAGCCATGACTCATAAAGGCTTAGCTAAAAATGGACACAGTGTCACTTCTAACAACTTTCTAATGGGTAAGGTAAGTCACATGGGCAAGTCCAGTGTCAGTGGGGAGGAGAGATACACTTTTCTAGAAAAGGTAAGAGGTGTGGTGAGTAGTCACTGAACACAACACAATCAGTCACCCTCATTATCAACTGTGCAAATTAAAAACTGACATCAAAGATGGACCAATTAATCAGACAAATTAGTACAGACCTCTAACAACAAAGTGCTGCTTCAAACAGGCTAAACATAAATTGCTGAAGTGTGTTATGAAGAATGCTAGATGTCGTAATTTTGACTTCTATCAAGATTGGAAGCTTTTTTTTTTCCTTTTTCAGGTATGTGATTGGATTTTCTTGCAGAAACCACTCCTATAAACCATTTTTCTACTCCATTAAGTCCAGAGAAAATCTAAAGGACATGGAATGCAGTCTTCCAGATTCTTACTACTTCCTTTTCTCTTACAGTTATCTCACCTATATCAATACCATTTTTTTCTCCTAACTCATTTTTAGTGAGACTATTTTTTTAAGTTTTTAATGTTTATTTATTTTTGAGAGAGAGAGAGAGAGAGAGAGAGAGAGAGCGAGCATGCACGTGCAAGCAGGGGAGGGTCAGAGAGAGAGGGAGACACAGAATCTGAAACAGGCTCCAGGCTCTGAGCGGTCAGCACAGAGCCTGACGCGGGGCTCGAACTCATGGACCGCGAGATCATGACCTGATCCGATGTTGGACGCTTAACCGACTGAGCCACCCAGGCGCCCCATGTCCTTCCCATTAATTAATTGTTATGTTTTACAATAGAAATAGAGGAGGTTAATCAGGTAAGCCAATTCAGTGGAGAACATCTACTGTTGATTTAATTTTCATGTCTGAGTCAAATATTTTTTTCAAATATGTATTAGCCACATATATTTTCCCAAGGAATTTGTTCTCTTGTAAATATGAAATCATACTTTTTATAATTAAGCAATTCATAGCAATATTACATATCAGGCTAAGGGAATGAATTTAATGAGCTTCAAAGGCAAGAAATGTATTAGAAAGTAATACTCATAATTCAATTATCAACATACTAGTTACAAAGGATAATGTTTTGTACCTAAATATATACTCAGATTGAGTATTATTATGTGGTGGATGTCCTGACTTGCATATAAATTTTGGATTTTATGTAAATAAGCTTTTATTCATGTCAGTTAACATTAATATACATTAGGCATTTGATGAAGAAAAGAACACTACTCATCAACAGGAAAGTTTCTTCAAGAAATCCCCAGCTCTTTAGTTGCTTGCCTCTTTCCCTCTATCTAAATAAGTTATTCTTTCCTTTTTCTCTAAGGATCAATTGTTGAAATCAACACTTCTTTCATTTTGATGGAGCTATGTCAAAAGTAAATGTCAAGAGGGAGCACCTGGGTGGTTCACTTGGTTCAGCGTCCGATTTTGGCTCAGGTCATAATCTTGTGGTTCGTGAGTTCAAGCCCCGTGTCAGGCTCTGTGCTGACAGCTCAGAGCCTGGAGCCTGCTTTGGATTCTGTGTCTTCCTCTCTCTCTGCCCTTCCCCCGCTTGCAGTTGGTCTCTATTTAAAAAATAAACACTTAAAAAATTATTTAAAAATAAATAAATAAAAGTCAAGAAGAACTGTGGAGATATGCTTGAATCAAGAATCCACATGCAAGGCTATTCTGAAAGGTAGTAACTATTCCCTCTCAAAGAGGGAAGCAAGTGGCAGGTGTGAAAATCTGCCAAGTTACGTTACTTTATCCAAGCTCCATCTAACTTTTCTTAATGGTAGGTAGCAAAATTGAGCTTCCAATTCAACATAAATTTCTCTGGGATAAGAACTGGAAAAGACAAGCTACAGTCTCAAGCTATTTATGATGATCAGATTTGATGGGTTTAGGTCAGCCTAAATACATTTCTATTTCACCTCTCATAGATTATTTTGTTCACCGCATTACTGAAACCTGAGACACTAACAGCCCTTGTATTAAAATGGGTGCAACAAGGTTCAGGATCCAGAAAATAAAAGGTCTGCAGTTTCAAGATGGGTTGCATATCTTTACAATGAGTGGAAAGGTAGTTAATAACAGATCTAATTGAGAAATACAGTTTTTGTTGCTAGAGGACTGTGTATGACTGACTGTTTTTCTTCTTTGTATTTATCACAGGCAATTGAACCTAGTGAATGAAAGGAAATTAAGTTAAGGAGAAAAAAAATCGGTTCCAAGTAAAGCTTACGAAGCAATTTCTACCCATGAAGTAATTAAGGAATGAAATGAGTTTCTACGTTAGCTCTTGACACAAAGTCATTTTAATAAGAAGTCCTCTTGGGAAAAGTATTCAAAGTAATCTGCCTCAATGGTCAAGCAGTAGCTGATTTCGAAGTTATGGAAATACAGTCCTTTACAGGAAAGGTGTCTTCTTGCTCAACAAGGTATTAAACAAGGTCATTTCTTTCATTGTAATGACCCAAACCATTCCAGAAGAAAACAGAAGAAAGATATTAAGGGATTTTAGAACTGCTTTGGTGATCTTTTATGTTTTTGTTGCATGCATGCTGTATTAAAAAATAATTAAACAAACAGAAGCATAAAAAAGACAAGGAGGAGAGGGATTCACCAAACATGCCCATGCTTGGGTACACTGCACATATCCCTCTCAGGGATAATCACTGTCCCCTCAGGATACAGTTCTGTGAATTTCTTGAAACTAAAAGTGTTCTACTGTTAGGGAAGCCACATGCCTCTTACCCTCCTCCAGGAGTACTTCCTGGAGAGACCACCCTGGATTCTTCAAGAAAGCCAGTCACCAGGCTAAGGAATCTCTTGACCCAGGCTAAATGTTTAAATAACAGCATCTAAAAGAGAAAGTTTTCCTTTCAATGTCCTCTGTGGAAGCTTAATGATATGTGACTTTGTTATCACTGCATTGCAATAAAAATCAAATCAGTGTCCAATGTTGCCTAGCAGTAAAGAAATTTCAAGCAATAATCCTTTGCCAAAAAAAATTACTTCTCTTTCTCTTTGTCTTCTTCAGTTTGTGTTAATTACATCTATCTTGATTGTCTGGTTGGCATCTACTTACGTTCCAGAATAAATCACTTTATGTCCAGTGTATTTTGAGTTTTTTCTGCAAATTATCTGCCAACCATTATCTCTTCATAGTGTTAGTTTAGAATTCTGTGAAAATATGATGCTGTAAGTGAGTTATTTAGGTCTCTGTTCTCATCACTTGTATTCTCTGTCCCACCCAATCTTCAGGATAATTTTTTTTCCCTGAAACTGAGGTCTTTAGACCCTTTAGGTATCCAAAGACATATTCTATGATTTAGGAAAATCTCTACAAGACCTGTGTATTCACTTTGATGATTACGTTTTAAAATATTGTATAAAAGTAGAGTCTAGATTGTCTAGATGACAAATTTATAAACAAGTACAGATCCACAATTTAGGTGTCCATATTTCCCTTTACATTTATGACTGGCCTAAAGGAGCAGGTTCTAGCTTGGCCTCAACTGTGTTAGTAAACATTTGGTTGATATTAAGAAGACATAAACTGGTGTTAAAATAGCATTTGTCAGCCTGCATCCATGTTTGTCCTCATGTTGATTTTTTAAGCAGTAATAGTCATCAAGTATTCTTTGCAAAAGTAATTCTTAACTGAAACACATTTTTAGAGACTACGACTAGCTATTTAATACATTGAGACTAATTTGCCATCATAAAAAGGATATCAGCAAACAATGATATGGTATGATTTGTGCTAGTCTGGATAGAGGAAGGGCATGTTACCTAATCGAAAAGGAAGGCAATGGCCAGAGAAGATCACTGGAGTTTAGGCATGAAAAGCCATTAGGAGTTAGCACATGTAGCAGTATTGGGGTTAAGTCTGTGCAAAGGAAACACCCATGCAAAGATATGGATGTAGGAGAGCATGCCATTTACATAACAGTTTATGCATTTTAAAAATAACTTAAATGATTAATTGGTATATCATCCAACAACCGTGTGATGTAGGTAGTAAGTCTGTTACTATCCTTTTACATATGGAGAAATTACTATGCAGAGAAGTTAAGTGACTTAACTTGGCTCACATACCGAAGAAGTAACAGGAGTGGAACCTGAAATGATGAGATTACTATTTTAGTGAACATTTTTAGTAAACCATAGTTTTCCACTTCAGTACTTGAGTTGGTTTGAAGAGCATTCTGTTTCCCTAGTTTATCTCTGTCCTGGTTACCATCCAACCATGTAATGGGCACTATTAGGTAAGCAATTACACAAACCCAGATGCTTTGTGAATTAAAAACCTGTTGAAAAGTTAATGATGAGTGAAATCCAAAAGACCAATATATATCTAGTGTATGTTCTGTTCCAGCAACTTTAGGAAGACTGGGCTGGCCAATGCAGATGCATGGAATCCCGTTTCCAGAATAAACTTAGATCAGCTTCCATTTCATCTGTTCTGGTGTGCTTGGTGATTTGGTCACTCCTTGTCTGTGTTTATTCCTTGTTCTCTTCTCCAATACCTCTGATTTAGAAGAACTTTTGTTCACTTTCCGTCTTGAACTTGATGTTCTTTCTTACATTTCGGTATGTATTGGCTCTCTGGCCTTTTGTACAATGACTCTAGGAAGCTAAATGGTTTAGTTTGCTTCCTGTTAGGACTGAGTCATCAAAGATGTTACTTATATAATAAAAAATAAGTAGAGGGACCTACACAGGCATAACACACTGAACTCTCTTTTGGGAAACACAAATACCTGTTTGCTAGTTGGTTTTAAGTCTTGCTCAAAAGACTACTCCTCTCATTTTTATCATTCTTGGTGTCATCCATTTTAGTGGATTTCTCACAAATCAGCCTGAGTTCTCATCCTGTATCTACCTCAAAAATAGGAGCGCCTGGGTGGCTCAGTCCGTAAGCTTCGTACTCTTGGTTTTGGCTCAGGTTATGATCTCACAGTTCCTGAAATTGAGCCCTGCATCAGGCTCTGCACTGACAGCACAGAGTCTGCTTGGGATTCTCTCCCTCTCTCTCTCTCTGCCCGTCCCCTGCTCATGCATGTTTTTTTTCTCTCTCTCTCTCAAAATAAATAAACTTAAAAAAAAAAACATACTCAGCACTTTGTAAACCAAACAAATTATCTAAAAATTTTTTAAAAAGTCAACAAAAGCTTCACTTTATGAAACTTTAGTGTTATAGGTATTCTATAAAATGTATGGAGAGAAATGGAAGATTCAAATAAGTGAAAAGGAAAGAAAGAGAAGAAAGGAAGGAAGGGAGGAAAGGAGGATACAAAATGTCCGAGTAAATATACTTATTCCTTCCACAAAGTTCCTCACTGGTGGCCAGTCATGTATTCAATCCCTCTTCTTTCTCTTTTTCGCTTTTCCCTACATCTTTTCAAATGCCTTCTACTGCCCAGAAACTTCTTAGACAGCAACAGTCATGATCCTGGGGACTTTGTGCTCCTGGAAGCTTCCCTCCAAAATACTGATTTATAGAACGAATCTATCAGAGTATGTAGAGTCACAGGGATGTCAGCAGCAGTGGAGGTGGCTTTCTAAGAAACAGAATAATGTTCCACATTCTCACATTGATATAGAGGGCAAAACTAATTGCATTTTCAGATTTTAGAACTGCCTTTTGATACTACATAAACAATCTTCTTGATATTTTAATTAACTCATACTAGGCTTTTATATAAGAGAATTCAGATTTAATAATAACAAATTATCCATTGCCTAGCCAACGCAATAGAACACAGATGGAAATAAGGTCATGTATCAAGAACTAAAGACTTTGCTGATAAGAATCCTTCACACATTCAGAGTGCTTTTATAAACATTAGGGAATTTGGCCCTCAAAGTAAGCCTTGAGGTATGGGCCAGGTGCTTTCTATCTATTTTACTGCTGAGAAAGTTTTACTGAGGTTAAAAAACTAGTGTGTGGTAAAGTCGCAGATGCTATTGGTGTGACAGTCTCCAATAGTCATTATTAATGCTCATGACCAGGTATTTCTGGCTTTCCTCCTTCTGGACACGGTGGTTGAAGAAACAGAAAGGCATTTTCTCTAGTGGTCCAAGCTAAGAATGAAACAGTGACAGTTGAGAGATAAATAGGACACCTATAAGAAGAAAACGGATGATGATGAGACAAATGTAGGATATGACTCAGGAGGACTCTAGAAACTTCAGTATTCTTTCCTTCTTATCTCTTCTCCTAACTAGGTAAAAATAGAGACAGCTATGAAGCCAATAAAAATTGGCAGTTTGTGAACTGTCTAAGCTTGTTCTATTTGCGTACAGATTCTGTGCTGATTATAAACTGTTTTTCCTATGAGTTCTTTCAAGAATAGTGAGTTTTCCAAGACAAAGTGGGTAGTGGCAATTCTAAGTAAAGTAAGAAGACTTAAAAAAAAAAAAACAAAACGTGATTTGAGGCTTCATGATGGAATTTTGTCTTCACCATGTTTTCCAGTGCTAACTCAGGGTGCAGACAGATTGAGTGGCCACTCAGTTTTTGTAATTTGAGGGGGTTACTAAAGTCCTGTCTGCCTTCTCAAATATAAAATGGTTTGTCCTTTTCTCTCCATTATTTCTTTTACAAATAAGCTTCTTAAAAATTCATTCTACAATGAAAATTGCAACTAACAAGGAATTTTCCTCTGCTGGCATTCTTCAGGAATAGACATTTTTACCCATGGGTAAGTTGAACACAGCACAAATTTTTCTAGATTATTGTTTGTTAAACCTTAATATTTATATGATCACTGGGAGATCTTGTTAAAATGTAGATTCTGATTCTGTAAGTGTGGGATAGGGCTTGAGATTCCACATTTCTAACAGTCTCCCAGGTGATGCTGATGCTCGCTCTTGGTTAAGGTTAACTTATTAAGTAGCAAGGTTCAGATGAGGACAAAATCTCAGACTGGTTAAGTAGGTAACTAATCTTGCACAGAACCATACTTAGTTAGTGGTAAAACCCTGAATGGAAGACAAGTCTGACTCTATAGCCTGTGTTCTTGGTCAATAATTTAATCCCCCCATACAGATAGGTGCAGATAGACTGATCATTCTCTGAGAAGAAAGATGATAGCATAGCATGAGGACAATGTGTTGCTAAGCCAGGGGGGGAAAAAAAGACATGTCAGTTGTCACTCATCTTGGGAAGTATGTATTTTAAGTTTAGAAACTTTAACATTAGATAGTTTCAGCCTTACAGAACACTAGTTGTTTTCATGGCTTCATGCATGAAGTCCCACCATTGCCCCATTGATGAGAGACAATAAAAGATTACTTAACACATGGCATCACCATTTGATGCCAACACAGCACAGTGTCTATGACATAAAGTCCCAGCACAGGAGAACCCAAGAAAAACATTTAATGAGGCTCTTGACCTGGGAATTGAGAACCTCAGTGTCAGGTGCTACTCAGGGAGTCTCATACAGAAAATGGCTTCTATGGTGCATGAACATAATGAAGCTTGGGTGCAAGCCCACTTGGAAGTCTCTGTGACTCATTTTGTGTTTAACGACTGCTATTCTGCAGCAGTGGATACATTAGGCAGAAAACAGAAGCAATTGTTAAAATGATACAACAGTGACAGGAAAAAAAATCTCAGCAAATCTCAAACCTAGCCAAGATAATAGCACCCCAGGATAGGAAACCTTCTAACATGGAGAGAGAGAAACTCTGAAAGAAAACAGAGATCACCCAAAGGAGGAACCAAAGATTACCACTGCTGCTTAACAATGTTAAGGCAAAGCCTTAACTTCTCAGTCTTAAGAGAACTGCTTAAGAACTGCTTAGCAGTTCAGATGATGCTATGCCCTGGATCTGTCCACACCTGTGTCACCCAAAATTTCATCACCTTCCCATACCAACCCATGTCACTTCTCATTCCTTTTCCTGGTCTTATTCCCATTCTTCCATCTAAAGTAAAAATATTAATTTTTTCTTCAAGGCCAGCAGAATGCCATAAAGCTGTTTCTGATTTCATTTCTCTCCAATGCCTCCACCTGGTCCAAGCTGTAGGCACCTCCCCCAGTGGATGATGGCAAGAGCCTTCTAATTTTTTCCCCTGCTTTAACACTTGCCCTCTGTGTGATCACTTCTGCACGGAGCAATAATACTTTTTAAATGTAAATTAGGCCACGCCAATCCCTCTTCTTAAAACCCTCCTGTGGCCTTCATCAGACTTCTCCCATTGCACTCTGCAGCATCTCAGTCCCAGCTGCATATGAGAATCTCCTGTAGAGCTTTTGCAAGATAGCCCCGCCTGGGCCCCATGCCAAGACCAATAATGTAGGATGTGCCACTGGCCTGGCGATTCTCAGTACAGCCAGGTTTGCAAGCCTCTGTTCTACGTGGTCTGGCCCGTGCCAACTCTGGATTCTAGAGTACCCATTCTTCCTGATTTTGTATTGCTCTCTCCATGTCATCATTTAGCCTCAACCGGCTTTGGAGGCTGTCTCTGATTACACCTTTCTTGGGCCCTCTCTGATTACAGCATCCTCAAGCACTATCCTCTGCTTGAACTTACTCAGTTTACTCATGTTGTAACCTGCACTGTCCTACCTGAAAATAAGCTCTGATGTCTCGTTCACTGTGTCTGGTCCAGTATGAACAACTCATTCAGTAAACATTTACGAAAAAGTATTGAATGAACTCCCCAGGCAGAACTAATCACTTCCTCTTCTGTATCCTCCAAGCACTTGAGAGATTTCTTCATTAAATTACATGCCCCGTATTTTCTCCAGTTGCATCTGTGTCTGCTTCCTCTCTACACTAAGAGCTACTTGAGTATGGGAGCAACGTCTTATTCAACTTTCTATTTCTATTCCTAGCATTGCATTTACTATCATAGGTGCTTAATAAAACTAAGATATTACCTTCCATTATTAAAATCAGATATATCTGAGTAGTGGCATACCAAGGCTGGTACAGTCCATTCTGGCTCATCAATAACCTCAACAATCATTTAGAAATTAGGCCAAACATTTTTTGGAGGGGAATTTTAACCACACACATTATTTAGAATTGCAGGCACATGGTGATAATAAAAAGCAGGTGGACTCTTAGTGAAGTTTATTATTGATTTTTAATTGTCTAGAATGTATCCCCTTGACACCTGCACTCCAGGCTGACCACTATCCCTGTCTTGCTTTAGGTACATCACTGTTTATAAGAAGTGCAAAAATTCTAATAGGTAACCACTGTCCTCTTCTATCAAAGTCTCAGACAATTAAGAGTGAAGGCTCAAGGTAGAGGAGTCCTCTTGGCTAAGCCTTAACAAACAATTACATGTTTCATGTAAACCTGAGACTCTGGTAAACCACCATGAAGCTAATTACCTATCTGCTATAAGCCTGCAGACGTTGGCATGGTGAAGATGCAGAGAAGCCCAACTGTGCAAGAATACAATAATATAATTTGCTGTATTACATTTAAAGAAATTTCCCAGTCATTTTATATGCATATGATTACATTTATTTTATTGGGTATTCTTTTTTGGTTTTTGTTAGAGAAGTAATACAATGCTTATTGTCATAAGACAACAACATGAAGGTGCAAAAAAATTAACAGTCTCTTCCTTACCCCTCCAGTCTAACTCCAATAACCCCAAAGCAACCTATATTAATTTGCAATATAGCATATAACCTCTATACCTTGTTCTGTGATTATTAATCACAGATAGAAATTGGTACAGATAGATAGAAGAAACACAGATTCTATCTATGGATAGGACATATACACATATACATATTTATACATAAATATATATATTTCATGTTTTTATAAAAATTGGGTCATCTCATACACTTTTCTACAAAACTTGCTTTCTTTCAACAGTATAACCTATTCTTCCCTCTGGGTTAGTACATATTGATATAACTCATTCCTTTAAACTTATAAATGCATTCATTCATCATATATTTATTATAACTGTCTACACACATTTGCTTTAGACACTCAGGTGAACAAAACAAAATCTTGGTTTCATGGAATGTGCATTCTAATGGGGAGACCGACAATAAATGCAAGAACTGAGATAATAACATGTCACAGGGTAGTAAGTGTGGAGAACAAAAACAGGGGACTCTAGAGAAAAGGTGAATGGGAGAGGCTTACTGTTTTTCATAAGAGGTCAGGGAAAGGTGTGTAACCCAAGAACTGCAGTGAGTGAGTGAGATGTGCATCTATCTCTGGCAAGACTTTCCAGGCAGGGAAGACAACAAATACAAAGAATACTGCCAAAAATATTCTAATACAAATGCTCTTATGTACTAAGGCTTCTTGAATCACTGGTCAAGAGAAATACACATAAAACAACACACTTTAGGGGCGCCTGGGTGGCTCAGTCAGTTAAGCGTCCAACTTTGGCTCAGATCATGATCTCGCAATCCGTGAGTTCAAGCCCCGCATCAGGCTCTGTGCTGACTCCTCAGAGCCTGGAGCCTGTTTCAGATTCTGTGTCTCCCTCTCTCTCTGGCCCTCCCCCGTTCATGCTGTCTCTCTCTGTCTCAAAAATAAAATAAAAGTTAAAAAAAAAAATTAAAAAAAAAACACAACACACTTTAGATCACTTTTGCAACAATATCCTATCAGCAATATATAAGGATGTTTGTTTTCACCACAAACTGATCAGCACTAGATAGAAGCAATCTTTTTACATTTTGCTAAATTACTGTTTTGATTTTCATTTCTCTGATTAGTGATAGTAGGCAGCTTTTCATATGTTTTGGCTAATAACAGATTCTCAGTTTGAGGTCTCTGAAATATTTGTGTTACCGTTGTTATCGTCTAACCCTGGATCCCTGGCACAGAGAGCAAAGCAGGAAAGCACCACCCAAGTGATAAAGTTGAGCGCAGGAAGGATAGAACTGCTCCTGGAGCAGTGGAAGTCCAGCTTCCCAACATACCTAGGTAGGCAGAGGCCAACCAGGAAGACAAGCTATCTAGAGATAGCACTGCCTAACTTTCTGGGTTGAATTGGTTTTCGAGATGAACAAGGCAACTGGATGGCAGATGGATGCTTTATGTAAAATTGTATTTAAAGGAAGAAAGAGGACAGGGAATGATACCCTTCAGCTCTGATGGTCTATGCTCTAGCACTATCCCTTCCAAGTAAGGGTGGCTCCTGGACTATTTTAAGTACTATCAGCACCCAGGTGCATTCACTAGCCCATACTATTATATACTGGCCCATAAAGTATCAAATAATTATCCTTTCCAACATGAGTTTCTGAATTGAATTAAATAATACTGAGATCTTAATGTAGTCTAACATATTCATGTTTTGGTTAATAACTCAGGACAAAAGATTTAAGTCTATAAGATTAGCCCAGGCCAAGTGGGGCCAGATCTGGAAATGGACATGCCAACTAAAACTTAATTGGAATCAAGCTGCACTTCCAAATTGGCTTCCATGGCTACTTCGAAAACCTCAGAATCTGGTCAAAAACACATGTACGCTGTTGCATGTGCAAACCCCCCTCCTCTTGGGTATTCCCCATGCACATTTGCATTTTAGAGACATGAGCAGTTCCAACAAAGAAACTTGTTCAACTTCGTTAAATGATTTTTAAAAATTATTAATGTAGTGAACATGTTTTTGTCTAAGTGTTTTGTTTTTAAATTAGGAAGTACCACAACATAGAGTATGAATTCCAGAATGTGCCGATAATTTTGCATTCTGTATTGTCACAGAGGTCCTTATTTAATAAGCTGAATTCAAGAACAATTTTGTTTCTGTATGAACAGATAGCATACTGATTTTTAAATATGCATGAAAACTTTTAACTCCTTTGGGCCCAAGGAATTCAGCGTGACTCATCTTAATATCAGTGCTTTCAGTTAAGAGTACTTATTATGATGCTGTGTTGTGTTAAATTAATTATGGATAATATGATTTAATCCTCATGAGGACCTATACTGCCATTCCCATTTGACAGATGTTAAAGTTGAGGTTTAGAGAAGTTAAGTACATTGCTTAAGTTTCCAGAGCTAATATGTTTAAGGTCACAATTTTTTATCCTGATGGTCTAACTATAGAATTTTAAGTGCTATAAATATTGTCTTACTAGATCCTAGGATTTAGCAGCCTATTTTAACAACTGCTTGGAAAATAGCAGTGACTAGAGCTGTCATTGGCATTAAAGTACTTCAGTAAGAAGAAAAACTATTAATTTAAAAAGCATGTGGAACATGCCTATCGGGAATCTAAAAACTTGTCACATTCAGCAAGTGGATGGGTAGGAAAGTCAGAATTTAGCATCAGAGAAACCAAAAAGAACATGATCTCAAAATGAAGGTCCATCTTTCAAATTTAATAAAATTAGCCTTGGCAAAATGTTTCTAAACACTATTCTTTTTCCAACAACCAGTAAAAAGGTCATGGTTTAAGATAGTACATTTGATTCACAAGGACAAAACCAGCACTTAGTGGCTACAAGTAGGACATCAGCGGCACTTGGTCCCAAGAATAAAAAGAAACCCAATCACCAAAAGTGGAGCTGCAGATTCAGTCAGTGGCAAAGCTTAGTTGACACTGACTAGTAAACACTCACTTAGTCTTCTTAAATTCTACTCTCCCCAACTTCACTCCCTGACAACAGTAGCAACAATAACACCTGCACGCCAGAAGAATTCATCCCAGCAGACAAATCAATTCAAATGACCATCAGCTGTTTAAAAAAAAAAAAGTCTAACTCTCCTATATGCTTTCTTATTTATCTGAACCCCTTTCAGAATCTCTCTGAGCCTCTGGGACATGTTCCATGCCTTCTTGCCTTCCAATACCAGTGTTCCATCTTGTTTAGGCTTATCTAATAAATGGAATCTCCACACACCTTTTCTGAGCAACTAACAACAGATTCCAAGGTGACCTGACCAGACCTGGGTCAGAGAATCCGAGTTCTTCCAAAGGGTTAGAATTAACTTTCCCATGTGGAACGGGCAGATGTTGCTTGTCATCTCATTCTGGTTCCAACACTTTATAGCTCTATGGCCTTGGGCATGCTATTTATCTTCTCTGTGCCTCAATTTTTTATTTATAAAGCAGGCAAACATGACAACTATCTCTTAGGTTTCTTATTAGGATTATATGAAATAATCCATTTAACACACGTAGCAGCATGGTACCTGGCACATAATGAATAATAAAAACCATAAATTACTAAATTGGTTATTGTTACTTTTGTTACATATTGTTGCAATATTGGCAGAGATGAGCTCTTGAAACCTGGGATTTCAGTCCAGTCTGTGCATTGAGTTGCACAGAGAGGCCTCAATTTTGCTCATCAGGTTCGTGATTGATGCTTGTTTGCTAACACTGAAAATGTTGGCAAAGGCGGGAAGGAGGGCTGGCATAGTAGCTGTACTAATTACCGAAGGTGCAAATTCAACATGTAGCACACTTACAAGACATAATGAGCCTTTGCTGAGGTGAAACAGGAGGTTTGTTACATACATTAGAATTAGATGCTATAATTGCTTAGCATTCCAAATGCAAAAGATTTCTTGAGAAAGAGAAGAAAACAATCCACCCACCTCTGCATGACAACAAAACCTCCTATTCAGCTGGCTGATAAACAAGGGACCAGGACCTAAGGGCAATTTGGTCAAAGCAACAGCTGATTAGATATTCTGCTATCTGTTCTCAAACACCACAGGGAGAAAGAGAAGAATGTGATGAAGGAACAGCGTCCTTCATCAAGGAGAATCTGCAGTGTTTCTTCACTGCTTAAATGAGGGCATTGGCAGTGGGTCACTTGTTTGTTTCAAGCATGGGGGCTGAACCAGCCAAGCAAGCAGCAGCCATGACAGGAATTAGAACAAATTTTGGTGTTTACCTTTAAGGAATATTATGCATTATCCAGAACAGGTTCAAATAAATTACAGTTGGGGTTTTTAAAATCTAAGACAAATTTAATGAGTGAATATACATATTTATTTAACTTAGCAATTAAGTCATTTAACAAACTGTTCAACAGTGCCACCTATAGGCAAACATATGCCTCTATAACAGAGATGGGAAATGAGCCCGAAGAGAATCACTATCGCTCATAAATTTAGCAAGGGTAGCAAGGGCTTTCAGATTAAAGTTTTAATCCCAACTCTGGCTTTATTAACTACACAGACTTGGGTAACATTCTCAACCTTTCTGAGTTAGTCAGCAATTGTTTTGCTCCTCCAGGCACAGAAAACACATTTTTAACAGAAGCAGGCTATCCCATCTTTAGTACTGGCACACTGGGATGTTCTTTATGGAGCCATCTCGATATAATTTTCTTTAGTTCAATGTTCCCCTCTTAGTCATTGTTCATTCATATAGTTCGTAGAATATATGGAAGATAGATAACAGGTTCTGTTCTAATCTTCCCTTCTCCAGGTTAGTTATTATTAGTTACCCTTAGGATTATCCTTAGACAAATCAAATACTAATAACTGATATCAGTGGTGACCACATGCATTACAAGCATTTTTTCAGAATTATGTGAGGTATTTCTATTATTCCTTTTGTGTGTTTGTTAAGACAGCATCTCAAGTAAGTGGATTGCTGAAGATCACAGTTACTGCTATCTCTTAAACAATATCAGACTGTAACCATATGCGTTGAGGTGGCATCCCTTTGACATTCAATGAAATCCATGCCTTCTGAAATTCACATTAAGTTCATAACCCTGCACACGTTAAACATCCCTGAAACCTCATCTTTGATCTCAGGTCCTCAACAAACCTACCTGGACCTCCTTTTAAAACTCCTGTTTTAAAGGAATTAAAGGGGCCCGAATCCTATCCTCTTTCCCCCAATCCCATTTCCCATTCTTCCTTAGCAAATATCCTCATTCCACAAACTGCAATAAAGGAAACACCTTCCTTGGTTTGTTGACTTAGTGAACAGGCTGCTGTTGTGTCTTCATACTAGCAAACAAAATTAACTGCTAAAAAGTCAGAAAGCTACTCTGTAATTTTCAATTTGCATCATTCTTTGGTCAGGGATACTGTGGAGATTTCAAATCTAGCTACAGGTGTGCAGTAAGCAGCTACCCCCTGGGCCGAGCTTCCAGGAAGAGTCAACACTATCCACAAAAGAAGGAGAAAACATTCTTGTCTGGCAAGAAGATACAAAGCTCAGGGTCAAGAAGGCAGCAGATGCGTGAATCTAAAGTTTTCTGAGGAAAGAAGGAAAGATTGCCTTTTGAGCTATAATTTTCACCTCTGTGAAGGCAACACAACTACATATCATCACTATGCAGCTATTGTATTTCAGACATTGATTTTTGCAATGAGGTACAGGGAATAGGCAAACACTGAATTTTCATTAGCTCCTTGGGGAAAGTGAGCATTCTCCCCAAACCAAACTGTCCAGACCATATTAAGGGATAATTTATAAAAGCTGGCTCAATGAAACTTAAACAAACAGCAGCAATAGCCATAAAGTGTTTCTAGGTGAGTTGCTAATTTGAACTAGATCATGTCCATGTTAAATAATTACTCATTCAAAGCACTCCTCTTTCCTTTACTCGAACCTTTAATGAGAAAAATGGCTGGTGTTTTCTTTTTCCTTCTTTTGTATATATTTTAGACAAAACGGCACCATGACAAATGAAGTGTTAAGAGATAACGGGGTTGACAATACCTGTAAGAAGGGGGGATGACTATATTTAAAAATCCAAGTCCTAGTCACTGGTACCATATTATGTGCTCAGACATCTATGTAAGCACTGAGAAGTGTTTTGAGTGATGAAGAACCATCTCTGTGGCATTTATCAAGCCCTATTTGGCACTATGCTATCTCTTTATTTTCTTTATAAAACCAGCCTCCGTCTGAGATCAGAGATGCTCTCTTACCATAGCATCTACATACTATATGGCTTTTTTTTTCTTTTTCTTTTTTTTGGCCTGCATACATTAAGTATTTCTGTACAGTGTACATTTTACATAATTCCTAATAATTATTTGTTTTTCCCACAACTGAGATTTTGCTATTTGCACAAAATAAGAAAATGTTTTATAGAAAGACATTACGTGACTTGTTACAATTCAATGAAATGAGCGGTCCTGAAAAATCCTAATATATCCTAATTCAAACATAGAGAATATAAAGATACAGTGAGCAGATAAACTACCATATAGATCCTACCCTGCCACATTTCATATGAATGGAGCAATTAAAATGACATCGAATTCAAAGTGTTTGTAGTTCCTAAAATAATAATTTTGTAAGATACTGAAAAACTACAAATATTATTCTGGGCATTCTGGCACAAGAAAGCTCAGAATCTCATATTTTTTGTAGGATTCTGGCATAGGATTAGGTTTGAAAAAGACTTATTAGGCAATAGTGCATGATTTCAAGAAGTTTCACTTGATACAAAATAATGAACAAATTTGGATCACTGAAGAGAAAAAAAAAATTCTAAATATCTGAACAAGCCGATAGAAACCCAATCAGAAAATTTGCTGCTCTGCTAACCTGGCACCTCTGAAAATGTTTTCATGCACATACTGACTTAATTATTTTCTAAATCTATATTGGCTAAGGTATATTTTCTTCTTCTATCTTAAACTCCCCCTGAGAAGGCAATAGCATAGGTTGAGATCATTAGGATCACTGATACGCAGCTACATTTAGGAGAATATTTTCCAAACACTGCTTTCATTTATTTAAATCGAGTTTATTGACCTACAACACAGAAAATAAAATGCACCCCTTCTTAGTGTACATATTTAATAAATGTTGATAAATAGACGCAATCCCCCAAACACTAGTACAATTAAGGTATAAAATATTCCCAACCCCTCAAAAAGGTTCATGTCGCTTTGAGGTCATCCCCACCCTCAGTCCCAGGCAACCACAAATCTGCTTCCTGTCACTATAGACTAGTTTTATTTCTTCTTCAATTTCACATGTAAAATCATACAGCATGCAGTCTTTGTTCATAATATTTTGTTCCTCTGTATATAATGTATCATTTTTTTTTCCTGGCTGCCTTAAAGATGTTGTCTTTGGTTTTCAGAAGCTTGATTATAATATACCAGTTTTGTTTATATTTATCCTGTTTGGAGTCTTTTAGCATCTTGAATCTATAAATTTGTCTTTGTTGAATCTGGGAATTAGGTGGACGTTATGCTTTTATGTATTTTTCTGCCCTATATTTTTCTATCTTCCTACTTGAAATCAAATTTCACATATGGCAAAGCAAATTTTATGTCTTTAAATCTCTTTGTTTCTCAATTCTTTTTCCTGTCCATCTCCAAATTGAATATCCTTTCCTATTCTATTATCAAATTTACTGAACATTTTCTTTATATCTATATTTTACTATTAAGCCCATCCCATGAGTTTTTCACACTTGAAATTGTATCTCCTATTTCTGGTTCTCAACTGAAACATTCTATTCTTTTTTTCATTTCTTGCAAGCACGTTTCCTTTATATCATGGAGCACAATTATGTCAATTGCTTTAAAATTTTTTTTATCTGTTAACTTCAACATCTACATCATTTCAGGAGCAGCTTTTTTTCTTATTGGCCCTTTCTCCCAAATGGATGATTTACACCTTCCTGTTTCTTCTTCTGTTAAATAATTTTGGATCGTATCCTAGACATATGGGTTTAACATCGTGGAGACTCTTGATTCTCTTACACAGCCGCATGCAGTGTTGATTTGCTTGTTTTAGCAGATTGCTTTGGTTAAATTCAAACTGCATGCTTTGTCTCTAGGGCAGTCGTGCTGATCTGATTTCTTTCTTTCTAGCTTTGTTGTGCTATGTGAAGTCTAGCACACGCAGGTGTGGTTTAAGGGTCACCTAGATATTTGGAAAGACTTCATACACTACTTATTGGACTTTCCCTCTACAGCTGTCTCCCCAGGATCCCCACCCTGTTTTCCTACAACTGTGGTTACCCTCATCTCTGCCTGATGTTTCTTCAAGCCAAAGTAATAGAATTTCTTTTCAAAGTTTTACTATCCCACATGTGCAGATTGGGGCCCTTCTCAGGCTGAAAAATCAAGTGGGGGGAAAACACACACACACACACACACACACACACACACACACTATGTAATATATAAAAATGTTAACATTTAAAGTGTTTAACATTATAAATGTTAAAATATCAGGTTTTACTGTAAAATACTATGTAAGTATATATTAAATATGTATATACACATACATATATATAAATATATTCCAGATTTCCTATTTGTTATCTGAGGGACAATCATCCTCAGGTGACAGGATCTTTCTGAGTTATCATTAAAAGTAGAACCCCCATTTATTTTTAATAATCAAATTACGGTAGTAGCTTGAGATGCCCCAGGTGTATATGATGAAAATTGATTCACCACAATATATCTTTTGGCTATTTTGAGACGTCCTAAAAATAGTGCTTAAGCATGTATACAAACTACTGTGTCGGCCACCTTTGCCATGCAATTTCCACCCTAATCCCCACTGTGTATGTTCACGGACAGCAAAGTTATGAAGCCTTGCCATTGCTACTGCCTGCCATGTTGGCCCTAAACAAGTTCCGAACAGAGGGAGAGAAGCGGCCTTTTCTAGCTTCTTACCTGGAATCTAAAGGGCTCTGTTTGTGTCTAGAGTCTTGGGATATCGTTCAATCTGTTTTGCCAGTTTCCAACATTATCTCTTTGCCCAGGTCTCATCTTTATTTCTAAAATATGGTAACCAAGTATTAATAGAGTTCAGTGTCTGAACTAAGGTAAAACACAAGTATTCACTAAAATAAGTAATAATGGTGATATAGTTTATTAAATTATTTACTGTGTGCTAGGACCGACTTGATATAGCTAGAGAATAATACTTCAGAACTTGATCTCTGAAGCCAGACTGCTTGAGTTAATACTACTCCCTTGAGTAAGTTTCTGAATCTCTTTGTGCTTCAGTTTCTTCTCTGGAAAAAGGGTGGGGTGGGGTGGGGGATCAACTAACTTTATAGCATATTAGGGGGATTAAATGAGTTGATACACTCAATGCACTTAGAATTGTTCCAGGGACATAGTGATCACTCAATAAATATTAGCTATTACTGTAATTGTTACTGTCAGAAGAGCACTATGAGATAGATTTTTTCTTAATTTTATAAATAGGAAAACAGACATTAAATTGGAATTACGTGCTCAAGTTTACTTAACTTTGAAGAAACAACAGTAAAATTTTGAGTCAGGCCTAGTTTCAGAGTCCACATACTTAACCCTTCTCCTGCTTTAAATACAGTGCAGGCAGCTGGTTGGAAGACAGACATCATGCTATTCTCCTGTATCTTCCCACAGCCCCAAAGTCTGCATGTTATTAACTGATATGAACAGATATGGGGAAAAAGTGGTGTGTGGGGGGGGGAGAGATTTTATCAGGTTCTTGCTCAGCCAACCAGAATTATCTTGAACTCCTGTGATTAATTATACTAAAATATCTACTGTACTTCTCAAGAATGGAGGTTTTTTTTTTTCTAAATCTTCAACTTTTGGAGGTTTTGTTTGTTTGGATCTCAGAAAAGGCATAGGTTTTGAATCATACAAATAAGTAGACAAACACCACCTGGTTACATGTAATCTTGAGATATAATATATTGTTTTTGTAATAACATTGTTCAGGTACTGAACTCTATTAATATTTGATTACCATATTTTAGAAATATACATATCTACAAATATGTGTCACAAATAAGAACAAGTATATATCATATTTACATACAACTTTAAGGGTAAAAAAATGAAAATACATTTTACACACTTTGCTACCACAAAATTTATCTTTTTATTAAAGGACTCAAGCTGCTATTCTAGAATAATAACAATATATAATAGAAAAGTACAAAAAAGTTTCTAATTCTATCTCCCATCAAATTTTGCATAGGAATCCTTTCTGTAATATCATAGTCATATAATCATCAAGCCATCATTTTTATATTGCTCTACTGTTAGAAACCTTTGATTTTAGAGAATTCTTTCTATATTAAGCTAAACACTCCCTTCCTATAACTGTCACTAGTCTTTTTTTTTCAATATATGAAATTTATTGTCAAATTGGTTTCCATACAACACCCAGTGCTCATCCCAAAAGAGGCCCTCTTCAATACTCATCACCCACCCTCCTTTCCCTCTCACCCCCCATCAACCCTCAGTTTGTTCTGTTTTTTTTAACATTTATTTATTTTTGAGAGACAGAGAGAGACAGAACATGAGCAGGGGAGGGGCAGAGAGAGAGGGAGACACAGTATCCAAAGCAGGCTCCAGGCTCTAAGCTGTCAGCACAGAGCCTGACACAGGGCTGGAACTCACCAACCATGAGATCATAACCTGAGCCGAAGTTGGACGCTTAACTGACTGAGCCACCCAGGCGCCCCTGTTCTCAGGTGTTTTTTTTTTTTTTAATTTTTTTTTTTTTTTACATTTATTTATTTTTGAGACAGAGAGAGACAGAGCATGAACGGGGGAGGGGCAGAGAGAGAAGGAGACACAGAATCAGAAGCAGGCTCCAGGTTCTGGGCTGTCAGCCCAGAGCCTGACACGGGGCTCGAACTCACTGACCGCAAGATCTTGACCTGAGCTGAAGTCGGACGCTCAACCAACTGAGCCACCCAGGCGCCCCTGTTCTCAGTTTTTAAGAGTCTCTTATGCTTTGGCTCTCTCCCACTCTAACCTCTTTTTTTTTTTTTCCTTCCCCTCCCCCATGGGTTTCTGTTAAGTTTCTCAGGATCCACAACAGAGTAAAAACATATGGTATCTGTCTTTCTCTGTATGGCTTATTTCACTTAGCATAGCACTCTTCAGTTCCATCCACATTGCTACAAAGGGCCATATTTCATTCTTTCTCATTGCCACGTAGTACTCCACTGTGTATATAACCACAATTTCTTTATCCATTCATCAGTTGATGGACATTTAGGCTCTTTCCATAATTTGGCTATTGTTGAGAATGCTGCTATAAACACTGGGGTACAAGTGCCCCTATGCATCAGCACTCCTGTATCCCTTGGGTAAATTCCTAGCAGTGCTACTGCTGGGTCATAGGGTAGGTCTATTTTTAATTTTCTGAGGAACCTCCACACTGTTTTCCAGAGTGGCTGCACCAGTTTGCATTCCCACCAACAGTGCAAGAGGATTCCCATTTCTCCACATCCTCTCCAGCATCTATAGTCTCCTGATTTGTTCATTTTGGCCACTCTGACTGGCGTGAGGTGATATCTGAGTGTGGTTTTGATTTGTATTTCCCTGCTGATGAGTGACGTTGAGCATCTTTTCATGTGCCTGTTGGCCATCCGGATGTCTTCCTTAGAGAAGTGTCTATTCATGTTTTCTGCCCATTTCTTCACTGGGTTATTTGTTTTGCGGGTGTGGAGTTTGGTGAGCTCTTTATAGATTTTGGATACTAGCCCTTTGTCCGATATGTCATTTGCTAATATCTTTTCCCATTCTGTTGGTTGCCTTTTAGTTTTGTTGATTGTTTCCTTTGTTGTGCAGAAGCTTTTTATCTTCATGAGGTCCCAATAGTTCATTTTTGCTTTTAGTTCCCTTGCCTTTGGGGATGTGTGAAGTAAGAGATTGCTGCGGCTGAGGTCAGAGAGGTCTTTTCCTGCTTTCTCCTCTAAGGTTTTGATGGTTTCCTGTTTCACATTCAGGTCCTTTATCCATTTTGAGTTTATTTTTGTGAATGGTGTGAGAAAGTGGTCTAGTTTCAACCTTCTGCATGTTGCTGTCCAGTTCTCCCAGCACCATTTGTTAAAGAGACTGTTTTTTTTCCATTGGATATTCTTTCTTGCTTTGTCAAAGATTAGTTTGCCATACTTTTGTGGGTCTAGTTCTGGGGTTTCTATTCTATTCCATTGGTCTATGTGTCTGTTTTTGTGCCAATACCATGCCGTCTTGATGATGACAGCTTTGTAGTAGAGGCTAAAATCTGGGATTGTGATGCCTCCTGCTTTGGTCTTCTTCTTCAAAATTACTTTGGCTATTCGGGGCCTTTTGTGGCTCCATATGAATTTTAGGATTGCTTGTTCTAGTTTTGAGAAGAATGCTGGTGCAATTTTGATTGGGATTGCATTGAATGTGTAGATAGCTTTGGGTAGTATTGACATTTTGACAATATTTATTCTTCCAACCCATGAACACGGAATGTTTTTCCATTTCTTTATATATTCTTCAATTTCTGTCACTAATTAGTCTTAAGTCTAGCTCTAAAAAAATATGAAAATGAAGTCTCCCTTTTGTGTTATAGTTATTTAAATATTTAGAAATAGTTATCATTTCTATCTAAAACTTCTTGGACTAAATATCCTGTATATGAAGTTATTTTCAGACCTTTCTTAACACATCATAACTCTATTACTTATGAACTCATGCTCATCTATCCTTAAAAAAGGTTGTGATTAGAACTTAATACAATACAATGTGTGTGATAAGACTACATAATTCACTATCCTTTCTCTTGATCTGGAAACTAATTGAATTAATGCAGTTTCTGATAGCTTTTTCTTTTCTTTCTTTTCTTCTTTTTTTTTTTTTTTTACTTGTACCTCTAATCTTGCTGGCTCACAGAATATCATTAAAGTTTCCTTATTGCTTTAGATATTATTTAAGTATTTCACCAATCTATAAAAATCTACTACTACTGTATGCAAGAAAATCTATTTAAAGCAATACACACATATATTAATAGGTGTTTTATGTGCATACTTACTTATATGCAAGTCACGGCAACTTATGCTTTCAGTAAAGACTAAGTAACAGATACCAAATCTGAGTTTAGTTTCACCATAATTGTTGGCCATACCACAATTTTTGTAATACTTTCATTTTTGGCTCTAATATAAATGTTAGTGTCTCAGACCCTATTTTTCCCTGTGCCTATTTTCCAACACAATGTTCTAACTCAGGTGGAAACTAGTCATATCTGTGCTCTTGCCAATGTTCTGCCATGGAACTTTATTAAAGAAGCTGACCCCTAACTTTCATTTGACAGACAATGATACCAGGCTAAACAAATGAATTATACCAGATCAAATTCTAGTTGGATTATTTTCCTAATGTGTTGGCAGTTATGCGATGAACTCATTCTCAGCATGTTACATGAAACATCAGCATAAAGTCTAATCATTTTTGCCAGACATTTGAGAACAGTTGCCCCTCTCCACTATGCATGCTTTTTACCTTCTGTAGTTCCTTAATGTGAACTTGGTACTCTAAGTTGAGATCCTTGCGTTATGACCCTCCCTTACTACAGACACATATGCATATACCTCCCATCATACATTCACACAGGCTGGCCTCAAGATTTTTCTCTTGTTATATGCTTTATCTGAAATGTCCTCCCATCTTATCTCCTCCATATGTATTTTGTCAATTCCTCTGGCCCTGCTTATCATGTTCCACTCCTTTTAGAAAGAATCTCATAAAAACTCAAACCTGACTTTTCCAAAAGCTGGGGGAGCTGGTTCCTTGGAATAAAGGCCAGTGAAAGAAGCAGTTCTCAGAAGAAATAATGCAAATGAAGGTGCTCCATATCCTTGCTACTACTCCCTCTAACTTATAAGAAATGGAAGGGAAGCAGTTAAAAAGGCCATTCCACAGGAGAATGAGGGAGGAAGACACCCTAGTTGTCCTATCACTGCAACTGACACCACCTCAATAGCACCAAACACATATGGCATATGGCAATAGATCAGGAGTAAGAAAATGGGTGAAGTGGAAGTTGGCAAAATGGATCTCATAACTGCAGTGCCCACTTGAACTGCAGGAAAGGCTCTAAGGTGGTTAAAGGGTAATTCAACTAGTAGGGACACAGCAATTAAATATAGTCCATGTAAAAAACAAAACAAAACAAAACAAACAAACAAACAAACAAAAACTACCAAGAAACTACCTTATATCCCAAATGGAGATACAGGCCTAGAGTAGCCAGAGGAAATGCCTGCTCACCTATTTTTCATGTCTTGAAATTTGATATCATGGTACAAACTGAATGCTTTACAAATAGGAATGTTTTGCACAGGGAATAAGAGCATCAAAGGGATCTGGAAGGTGATCTTTTAATATATCAAACAGGAACTGAACTTTTTACACACAGTCTTGAAAGTAGAAGGACAATGAGTAGAAGCCATGGGGACAAAGATTTTGATTCAGTATGAATGGGGACTTTGCAAAAGAAAGCAGTTTCCAATGAGCATGGACAGATCTTAACAAGAGTTGATAGTTAGGCCTAGTGAGATGATCCATAAAGTACCTTCTACTTTTGAGGTTCTGTGACTTGTGACACTATGGAATGTCTTGCTGAAGAGAAATAGAGACAGACACTCCACTGTGTGATTTGGACCACCAATATCAGAGTCACCTTAAGCAGCTATTTAAAATGCAGATTTCTGAGCTCAATCCAAGGAATGCTACTCAGGCTCTCTTGAGAAGGAACCTTATAATCAGCATTTAAACAAGTCCCAGGCAATTGTGATGACCATGAAAGTTTCGGAAATTTCCATTTAGTGTTTACCAATTTAGGTAAGCATCAGGAGCTGTTGGTTGGTTCTAGCAGGACATTATCCATCCTGAGTTACTGACGTCATTCCTTTGTGCCTTAGATTCCCTGGCCTTTTGTACTTCAAAGGCTTCTGCTTAAGAGGAAAGGAAAATAAGTACAGAAGTCTCAGGACTTCCCAGGTAAGATAATTTCTATTGCATGCCATTCATTTTCTTCTGTTTTCCATAAATATAAAAGCTAAGAAAATCTGCAAACAATAGTGTCACACAGAAAACACTTTTTGCTAAAATGTCATATTATGTAAGCATCCCAAATGCTATTAATATCTGTGGCTATCTTATGAAATATTCACAGCGTCTATAACTCTGGATAGTAAGTATATAGGAACATCAGAAAGAACCTTCACAGTAATACCCAAGCAAAAATATATTTAACAGGCTCTCTGTATTTTAACAAGGAGCCCAGAGATTGCTATTAAAAAAACAAAACAAAACACTGGATGTGGGCTCAAGTCAAATTTAAAATGTCATAAAGCTTCTGAGACCCTGCTACTTTTCTTTCTAATTCCTTATTTGAATCAAGAGTCCATTATTTATTTTAATTTTTATTTTTTAAGTAGGCTCCACGCCCAGTGTGGAGCCCAACTTGGGGCTTGAACTCACGACCCTGAGATCAAGACCTGAGCTGAGATCAAGAGTTTGACACTTAACCGACTGAGCCACCCAGGCACCCCAAGAGCCCCATTATTAAGTCCTAGCTACCTAGAAATGATGACCTCCTGTATATTCAGACTTCCATCCCTAAGCTTATGAATATAGCAATTCATGCAAGGCATGATCAACCTTTGTTTTAAGATACTTCCTAGTGGCCCTGTTTCCCTGTCCCTTGGAGCCAGCATCAGATGGCTTTCATGCAGAAGTGAATCCATGCTACCAAACACCTCAAGGTCATCAACCCTTCCCTCTTACTTATAGGAAAGGCAATAAAATGTAAAACAGCGGAACCTCAAAGTGTACCAAGTCAAGGACCACAAACTCAGTATACAAATAAAGCCCATTCTCCCAGCAGAAATACGCTTGCCATAATGAATACTAGAGAGAGGCAGTGTGACTCTACAGAAAGAGCAGTAAATTGAGTGACAGGAAATGAACGTTAGACTCAGTTCTGCCACAGATTCACTATGTGACCTTGGACATTTCTCTTCCTTTCTCTTGGGTTTATTGCTTCCATCAATAAAACGAGACAGAATTTGATGACCTTGGGGTGCGTGGGTGGCTCAGCTGGTTAAGCATCCAACTTAAGCTCAGGTCAGATCTCACAGATCCTGAGTTCGAGCACCTCATTGGGCTCTGTGCTGACAGCTCAGAGCCTCGGGCCTGTTTCGGATTCTATGTCTCCCTCTCTCTCTCTCTGCCCCCTCCCCTGCTTGTGCGCTCGCTCTCTCTCTCTCTCTCTCTGAAATATAAATAAATATTTAAAAAAAAAATAGAAAAAAAAAAAAAGAATTTGGTGACCTCTATAATCCCTCCCAGCCCCAAGCATTTATGGAGTTTGCTTCACTCTCCCATGTTACCTTCCTTATGATTAACACATTTTCCTTTCAAGCAAAAAGGCCCATACACATACCACACAAGTGAAAACTCTCTTGCTTCCTATTAAGATGTCTATAAAGAGCCAAGGTGGCATTTCCAACTTCTTCATAATTGTATTCTTTTCTATTTTTAATAAAATGGGGATTCAGCTGTCCATCTACAATACTTTAGCACTGAATAATGGTTAGAGTTATGGTCCAGGATAAAGCTGCTCATATTAGGGTTCTCCAGAGAAGCAGAACCAATAGGATATAGAGAGATACACAGAAAGCAATTCATTATTAGGGACTGACTCACACAATTATGGAGGCCGAGAAGTTCCCAGTCTGCAGTCTGTAAACTGGAAACCCAAGAAGCCAGTAGTGTGGTTCTAGTCCGAACCCTAAGGCCTGAGAACCAGGGGAGCCAATGGTGTAAGCCACAGTCCAAGTCTAAAGCAAGAACTCTAACGTCTGAGGGCAGGAGAAGATGGATGTCCCAGCTCAAGCAAAGAGCAAATTTACCCTCCCTCTACCTATTCAGACTCTTAACAGATTGGATGGATGATGCCCACTGCCATTAGTGAGGGTGATCTTATTTACTACGTCTGTTGATTCAAATACTAATCTCTTCCTGAAACACCCTCAAAGACACACTCCAGAAATAGTGTTTTACCAGACATATGGGCAGTCAGCCCAGTCTGGTATGTTTTTTTGGTATGTTATGTTGACACATAAAATTAAACAATCATACTGCCATTATGTCGCTTTCTAGGTATGGTATCCCCGAAGGGAGACTAAAACTACAAGTTTCTGGCTCTTCATCTGTAAAAGTAAAAGTGATACGAAATGTGGTTGCTGTGAGAAATGCATTAGACAATGTTTGTAAAATGTTGAACCAATATCTGTAAAATGTCTGACCAGGGGAGCCTGGGTGACTCAGTTGGTTAAGCATCCGACTTTGGCTCAGGTCATGATCTCACGGTTCTTGGGTTCAAGCCCCATGATTGGCTCTGTGCTGACAGTGCAGAGACTAGAGCCTGCTGCAAGTTCTGTGTCTCCCTCTCTCTCTGCCCCTTCCTTGCTAACACGCTATCTTTCTCTCTCAAAAATAAGTAAACATTTTTTAAAAATCTAAAAAAAAAAAATGTTGAGACCTGTGCCAGCTGAGTACTCAATTTACTACATATGATTTGCCAATAACAGCTTCATTATGCAGAAATAACCAGTGACCTTGTGATCAGAAATCATCTGCTATTTTGAAATATATAGGGGCACCTGAGTGGCTCAGTCAGTTAAGCGCCTGACTTCAGTTCAGGTCATCATCTCACAGTCCGTGAGTTTGAGCCCCATGTCGGGCTCTGTGCTGACAGCTCAGAGCCTGGAGCCTGCTTTGGATTCTGTGTCTCCCACTCTCTCTCTGCCCCTCCCCTGCTCACGCTCTGTCTCTGTCTCAAAAATAAATAAAAACATTAAAAAAAAATTTTTTTAAAGAAATACATAGAAGGTTGTTCCATTTTCCCCAAACTAATTACAAATTGAAGGCCATATCAATTTTTAGAAAGACAGGTTTTTAAAAGTCAAAATAATTCCAACTTTTATATGGAAAAACAAATATTCAAGAATGAAAGAAAATTTTTAAACTTTAGTATAAACTGAATAATCCAATGTTAAAATATTGTATAAATAATAGTGTAAGTAGCTTGGTACTGGCACATGTACAGACAATGACTCAAATGTAGCATATGATGAAGGTAGAATTTCAGGTTAGTAAATATACTATCAATTACTCAATAAATTATACTAGAACAGGTTGCTAACCATTTGGGGGGAAAAAATGCCAGACCAATACTTCTTTCCCTAAAATCAAATATCCCAGATTGGCCATAGGTTTGAATATATAAAAAATTACATCATAAAAACATTAATGAAGCCACAGAAATGTATTTTAGAATCTCAGAGTTCAGAAGAAGGCCTTTCTATAGGAAACACAAAACCCAGAATCATAAATTACAATATTCATTAGGTAAAGAAAAGATTGACTACATAAATACTAAAAAATTCTGCAAAAATAGAAATTCAAAGAAAATGGCATACTGGGAGAAGTTATGCAATATGTATGACAAAGAACCAGCATCCTCAGATCATAAAGAAATATTATAAATCGAAGATGATAAATTAAGAAGTTATACATAGGTAGTATACAGAAAAGGAAGTAAACATGGCTTTTAGACATTTAAAAAGATGTTCAAATTTACTAAAGAAACATATTTAATTATTAATACAATATCATTTGAATGTATTAAGTTGTCAAAAGTAAAAATTTTGAAAAGACATTTTGTTGGCCAGGCTGTGAGCATTCATTCTCTTTCATTATTTGGGGGAATATAAGTTAGTAGACTCTCTTCAGAGAGTAATTTGGCAATATGTATCCATATTTAAAATTCACAAAGCCTTTGATAAAGCAATTACTCTTCTAGGAATTTATCCTGCAGAAACATCTGACATGGATAAGCAAAGTCTATAATAGCATGGTACTACAAATAGCCTAGATGTGTATTGTTAAGGGTTAATTATAAATTACAGTATATCCATACAATGGAATACCACATAACCATTAAAAATAACAGATAGAAATACAGATAGATATAAATATGAAGCAAATGCTGTTTTATTCTGTGTATAATCAGGAAAACATAAACCTCTCGACATAGTTAAATCAGAAGATCTGGACAGGGTTGAAGGGGGCAGAAGGAAGAAGGTGATTCCCAAATATATGTGAGCTGCTAGGTGTTAGATGGACTGGAGTAACAAGGAACAAGGGAGTGTTGCCCAATGACAGAAGTCTGCTCCTACCTCTGGGCAGGAGCCCATGATCTTTACTCGGCACTGTTTGGCTGAAAGTGCTTTGAGTATAGCTGAGTAGAAGTAGCTGCTACCAACCTCACTAGAAAGAGTGTTACAGAGGCTGCTGGAACTACTGCCGTTCCCACCCCACTGCCACTTTGGAATCACCAATATTTCTTGAGCCTGTGGACACCTACAGCTACTGCCTGCAGTCTGCCACTGCCACTACCATTGCCATGATCAGAATCACGAAGAAAGATTCCTTCCCTCTTTCTCCAGCCTCATCTCCTTCTTCCTCTTAGAAGACTGTAACTAGGAACCAGCTGGGAAGGGAACATGTGGAATGTAGTTGTGGGGCCTCAAGTCCTCTGTGATGAGGACAACAGACAGCATTTGGTACGGTTCCCGAGAGACAAACGTGAAATGAAAAGATCAAGGTAGAATCTCCTCCATACTGTTTTCCACAGTGGCTGTACCACTTTACATTCCCACCAGCAGTGCTCAAGGGTTCCCTTTTCTCCACATTATCTCTTGTTTTTGGTAAGAGCCATTCTAACGGGTACAGTAATATTTCTTTGTGGTTTTGATTTGCATTTTCCTGACTACTGAGGTTGAGCATCTTTACATGTACTTGCTGGCCATTTGTATGTTTTCTTTGGGAAAATGTCTATTCAGGTAATTTGTCCATTTTTTAAATCAAATTTGATGTTTTCTGTTTGCTACTGAGGTGTATGAGTTCTGTATACATTGGGATATCAACCCATTATCAAATATATGTTTACAAATATTTCCTCCATTCCATAGGCTGTCTTTTCATTTTGTTGATTGTTTTTCTTGCCTGCAGAATGAAGGTTCCTCAAAAAATTAAAAATCAACTACCATATGATCCATCAATCCCACTTCTGAGTATATATCCACAGGAAATGAAATTGCTATCTCCAAGACATATCTGCACCCCCATATTCATTGCAGCATTATTTACAACAGCCAAGACATAGAAACAAACTATGTGTCAGTGCATAATGGGTAAAGAAAATGTGGTATACATAAACAATAGAGTATTCAGCCACAGAAAACAAACAAAACCCTGCCTTTGTAACAATATAGATGGACCTTGAGGGCATTATGCTAAGTGGAATAAGGTAGAGATAGACAAATACTGTGTGATCTCACTTAAATGCAGAAGCAGGGAGTAGAGTGTGGTTCCCAATAGCTAGTGAGTGGGGGAAAGAAGGAGACATGGGTCGAAGGGTACAAACTTTCAGTTTTAAGAGGAACAAGTTCTGGGGATCTCATATGCAGCATGGAGACTATAGTTAACAGTACTGTATTGTATCCTTGAAAGTTGCTATGAGAGTAGATTTTAAATGTTCTTACCATAGGGTGCCTGGTTAAGCATCTGACTTCAGCTCTTGAGGTCTGAGAGTTCGAGCCCTGCATCGGGCTCTGTGCTGACAGTTCAGAACTTGGAGCCTGCTTTGGATTCTGTATTTCCTTCTCTCTCTGCCCTCCGCCCGCCCTGCTTGTGCTCTGTCTTTGTCTCAAAAAAAAAACAAAAAAAAAAAAGTTCTCACGTAACAATAACAAAATGGTAATTATGTGAGGTGAAGGATATGTTAACTAACCTTATTGTGCTGCACATTTCACAAGATATACCTTTAAGAAATCATTACATTGTATACTGAAACTTAAGCAATGTTGTATGTCAATTATATAGCAGGATCCCCTCCTTTTTTTTTTTTTAATTCTGTGTGTGTGAAGAGGGAGGATGTATATGGTTTCTGTAATAAAGAGAACAAAACATGAAAATCTCATAGCAGGAGTTGTTTCCAAATTGGAATTGAGGAAACCAAGAAAGAAATGAGAGAAAGGCTTTTCTTTCCATTCACTGTATATTCTTTTGTACTGTGTGCATGAATTGCTTAAGAAAAAATAACTATGTCTCCAAGAAACCAAAGGCTGCCATGATAAGTAATAAAATACACTCTCCCCTACAGGTTTTTTTTTTTCACTTAAAAATATTGCCTTTTATTTAGGACTTATTAAAAAAAAAAACTTAAAGCACACAACTTCTTTACCCTTCTCAAAAAAAAAAAAAAAAAAAAAACAGTCATGGGATAAACGCATCAAAACATGTCCCATTGCCTTTCCAGATTTCCAAATATGTTATCTCTTTTCTGTAGGGAAAGAAAACTTCTCATCTTTCCGTCTAGGTTCTTCAGCTGGTCTAATAAATTGACATAAAATAGATTAAAAATTTTTTAATGTTTTTATTTTATTTTTGAGAAAGAGAGAGAGGCAGAGAGGGAGACACAGAATCCAAAGCAGGCTCCAGTCTCAGAGCTGTCAGCACAGAACCTGACATAGGGCTTGAACTCACAGACTGTGAGATCACGACCTGAGCCAAAGTCCAACGCTTAACCAACTGAGCCACCCAGGCGCCCTGATGTAAGATAGATTAAAAGGAGAAAAACAAATTTGATTTTGTACATTTGGGAGTCCCTGAAATACAAGGCTCAAAGAAGTGACCAAAGTAGGCAGCCTTTTAGGCAAAGAAACAATAACTGGGAAGAATTGACAAGACAAAGTTTGGGCTTTGGGTAGTAAGTTAGTGAGGAAGTAACAAGCCTTCTCAGCCTTGAATTCCCTATTGATCACGCTGGTGTTAAGGATGCCTTCCAACCTCCTGGGATAGGGAGAATACCTTCACACACGGGAGATAGATTTCTTGCTTTGAGGGAGACAAAGGAGGATCAGAGTGTCCTTCTGGCACTGGTTGTTTCTCAGGTAACTTTAATTCAAAATAATCAATATGCCAAAGTGGCTTATTCTTGGGGAGGCATCTACTGCTCCCCTTCAGTAAGGAAGGCCTAGATTTGGGCAAGGAAGACTTCATAGCAGCTTGTATTTTAAAAAGCCTCTCCCCACCGCCCACCCCCCTTTTTCTTCTTTCAGTCTCAGGCAAGTGTGGGCAGAGTTTTAGTTACATCTTGGATTCTTTACATTTCAAAGACAAGACAGGATTTGCATCTTCAAGAAACAGAGGAAGCCGCAAGTTTCTTCCTTAAAGTTTTGGGGTATATTTTTCTGTTATCAAAAGTCTAGGGTAATTACCATTTAAATGTTTCTTTTTCTTAAGGGCAAGACAACTGTACCTCCAATGTCCTGATTTTAACAACATCGGTAAATGTCTGGAGGCAAATAGTAAAGGGTCTGGGAGACTTTGTGTTGTTCTCAGAGTCGTGCTTTTGTTTCTCCAAAGATTCAAGCTGGGAATCAAGAATTGTTGATTTTGACTTTTTTTCTGCTAAGTGCTCATTAAAAGACTGGTTAGCAGCTTTCATTATAATGCTTAGAGGTTGACTGGCTCACCCACCCATACTATTTTGAATTTTTCTTTTTTCTATCAGGGAAAAAAAAATCCGACTAAGGGGGAAATTTGAAGATTTCTATGTTCTGGAGCTTCAGGCTTTAGTTCAGTATGCCTTTGTAAAATCTGTATAAAGCACTTTAAAAAGGACTTAGGATGCTCTCCTTTCTTAATGCACAATTCAACCTTAGATGCACAACCTTAGTGCACGATTCAACCAATGTACTTTAGAGGGAAAGTCTCTAGTATTGCTTCTATCAACCCCTGAACGCTGGCCTTCAGCTGATCCATATCCCAAATTATTTATAGGAGGGCCTGAGAGAAATTCTGGTCATTTGTGTCCTCTGTGTATAGGAAAGGGGGTTATGAACGGCCACTAACATTTTTAATTCTTGTCTGAATTTGGTAGGATCTCCTGAAAGTAGAAGTAAAGGGCTTTATAATTTTAAAAATTTCTCGCTTTCCGGCGGCATGAATTCTTTGCAGTGGGGGGTCGAGGATACATCTACCAAGGACATTGCCTAGGAAGGCCTGGAGCTGGCAAAGCCTGATTACAGAGTTCTGGAAAGCAGGAGGAGTTGTTAGGGAACATCAAAGTGAGACTTACTGTCCATCTGTGGTGTGTCTGCTAACTTCACTTCTTGGCTTCCAGCAGGTACATGAGTAACCTGTATACCCTATGCCTACAGATGAGGCTGTAGTGCTCTCTGTAAATCTTGTAGGGAAAGGGAAGTTAAAAAGACAGCAGGTTATTTAAGGGAGTTTCTGAAAAAGGTGGAAGAGTTTGGGAGCTAAAGGAATTTGGTGAGGAGATGAAGCTGGATTTTAAGAAGGAGAAGTTACGTTAGATGTGGACTTTCATTTTTGTTCTATGTCTAATTTGGTTCTTCTGTCTTGTTAAAGGAGTCCTTAAGGCTAGCCATTATATCCTTTCTGTCCTCTTTTCAATTTGGTCTTTCAATTTTTTTAGACAAAACTCATCTTAAAGAATTGTCTTTCCATAGGTATCAATAAGACAGTTTTTTTTAAATGTTTATTTATTTATTTGGAAAGAGAGAAAGAGAGCGAGCAGGGGAAGAACAGAGAGAGAGGGAGACTGAGAATCCCAAGCAGGCTCTACAATGTCAACATGGAGCCTGATGATGGGCTCAAACCCACAAACTATGAGATCATGACCTTAGCCAAAACAGTCAGACGCTTAACCAACTGAACCACCCAGGTGCCCTAAGACAATTCCTTAAGATGAGTATTCTCTAAAAAAATTTTCTTTCAAACAATCCAATATTTGTCTGTTGATGAGTAGGATCTTATATTAATCTCAGCAGTGACTCAAACCAAAACCTTTTTACAACTTAACTATGGCAAAGAGGTATGGCAAAGGAACATACAAAAGATGAAGCCCTCCCAAGATCCAGAAAGTTCACTCCCAGAATTAGCCTAAGAAAGTAAAGATCTTTGTCGTCACAGGCAGCAAGAATGGTGCAGTGTAAATGTTGTCTCTGGTCTCCCATGAGAAGGTGACATGCCTCCAGTCACAGACTTGCTTATCTGGGACACTGAGCAGGCATTACTGGAATGGGACTTTTCCAGTACCAGCAAGACAACGAAGGTGGAGACAGCAAAGGACCGTTATGGACCAAGACCCCTTATAACAAATTCCCCTGGAGCTGTCAAGGTTGAACAAAGAGAATGATACTGTGACTTCATATCTCAGAACCCAGTCTATTCTGACTACGAAATGCCCACTGTTATGTACATCTTCCGGCTGGCAGACATCAGAGACCACATTCTCACTGGTCACAAAGCCAGGCTCTAAGGACATGGAACAAGCTGAAAGGAAAGAGTCACCCAGTTTTTAAATAGGGGACCCAAAGCCAAGTTTGTCTAAACACACTCTGGTCTGATGAGAATCATGAACTCACCAGTCTGTGAGGCCAGATCAGACAACAGACTTATAGAACCTATGCCTGTGTTTTACCATCTGCTTTTCCTCCTTATGACAAATGGCACAAACGGAAGACACAAAGACAAACAATGACCCTCTCTGGGAGGAAAGGGATCAATAGAAAACAAGAGTACTCATAACAAATCTTTACCAGAGTTGCTATACCCAAGGAACTAGTTCACACAAATATTTTCTCCTGCTAATCTAAATTTACAAAAGGAAAGAGGACTCTCACCACTCTCCCTTCCAGCAGACCCATAGGCAGAGATGCAGAGGCTGACGTTGTAAGAATTCTTACCTAGTGCCAACTCTTGTCAGAGGTCCCGGGATCTCTTAGCTGCAGCAGCCCCAGAAAAAGCAATGTGCAGAGCCCCATTTTGGGTGCCAGACTGCAGAGAAGGAAAACTTTCCCTTCTTCCCTTCTAGGTTTTTTGGCTGGTCTAATAATTAAACTGACGTAAGACAGTATTATTATCAGGAGAAAAACAAATTTAATTTCTATGCAGGGGATCCCCAAAGAGATGAGGCTCAAAGAAGTGACCAAAGCAGATAGCTTTTATACCTTTTAGACAAAAAATAATAATCATAAATATGTAAAGAATTGACAAGACAAAGAGTTTGGGCTTGGGGTAGTAAATTAGTGAAGTAGTAACTAGGTTTGTTTATACAGCCTTCTCAGCCTTGAATTGCCCATCTCTGGTGTTAAGGATGCCTTCCAACCTCCTGGTATAAGGAGGACCTTCATATATGGGACATTTATTTCCTGCTATCAGGGATACAAATAAAGATCAGAGTATCCTTGCATGGGCTATTTCTCAATGCAAAATAATCAATATGCCAAAGTGGCATATTCTGGGGTGGCATATTCTGTCCCTCTTTGCTTGATCTTTGGAATAGAAATATAAGTTGCTTTGTTTTTTAGATGTATAAAATGAGAGGCAGGGAAATTAACAGGCTTGCCTCAAGTGACTCAGCCAATACTTTGTAGAGTTGGAGTTTGAATACAGGTTGTCTGATTCCAAAACCTCTACTATTCCTAGCTTATTAAACTGTCTCTTTTATTCTGTCCAAATCCTTCCAATTGGCTTGGATTTTGTCATATTAAATAGCATCTGAAATAAGAGAGCCACTGCTTAGAGGTTAACAATGTCATGGTTGTAAGAGGACTTATTACCTTAGATTGAAGGTAAGGTTTGTATGGCCTTGCTTAACTAAATACTAGTAATAATTAATAATAATAGTAATCACTGCCATATCAGCAGTAAAAGTAATTCTCACCATCACCAATGACTCTAAGTCTTAATTTTGTGCTGAGAATCATACTGAACACTTGAGACATACTGTCTCCTTTAAGTAGAGCATTATGGTATTTCCAGTATTCTTGGTGGTTATAGACTGAATTGTGTTCCCCAAAATTCAGTGCTCATGGCTTAACTCCTAGGACTATGGAATGTGACTGTATTTGGAAATAAAGCCTTTGCTGTATTTGGGATAATTAAGGTTAAATGGGGTCATATGGGTGGGCCCTAATCCAATACAATTGATGTGACAGAGACAGCAGAGATGCACGCACACAGAGAAAAGGCCATGTGGGGACTCAGTGAAAGACAGCAATCTGCAAGCCACAGAAAGAGGCCTCTGCAAAAACCAAACCTGATCACACCTTGATCTCAGATGTCTAGACCCCCCAGAACTATGAGAAAAAAATTTTGTTGTTTAAACCACCCAATCTATGGAGTTTTGTTAAAGCAGCCCTAGCATACTAATACACACTTAAGATATGATATATTTCAGTAAGACATCCTTGTAGTCCTGAAGCTGATTTAAAGCAAGAAAAACTAATGCAATTGAAAAATCAGCCATGCAGTTCTAGCTCTACAGATCCTCCTGCTTTTTGGCAATGGCTATGGGACTGAGGAGTGTTCTTCATCCACCCAGGGCATACAGAGCTAATAACTGGGCTGAAAGCCATGACAATAACATCAAATAGGAGTCATTATCCATTGCCAGTCAAGATCAGTACCTTATTAGAAAGGCCTAACATGTAAAGTGGAAAATAGGAACCTTCACAGAAAGTGTGCATAGTGTATGAATGGGAGAATAGGCAGACTGATGCAGGTATTCTCTAACATTTTTATAGAAAAATCCTTTTTCCACTTGTGAATGATGAAATAAATCCTCAAAGAGGTCACATAAAAGACAGCTCTTTCATTAAAGATATTCAATTGAGGGGCCTGGGTGGCTCAGTAGGTTAAGTGTCCAACTTTGGCTCAGGTCATGATCTAGCGGTCCATGGTTCAAGCCCTGTGTTGGGCTCTGTGCTGACAGCTCAGAGTCTGAAGCTTGCTTCGGATTCTGTGTCTCCCTCTCTCTGCACCTCCCCCACCTGCGCAGGCATGCATGTGTTCTCTCTCAAAAAAATTAAATAAACATTAAAAAAATTTTTTAAATGATGTTCACAAAAGAACTTCATTCAAAACGATCATTAAAGGTCAAAAAGAAATCATAAAGTTTGGAGAAGAGGCTGGTCTCACCTGAAAGATCATAGCTGAAGAAGGCTCAGGTTTTGTTTTGTTTTGTTGTTGAATGTTTATTTATTTATTTTGAGAGAGAGAGAGTGGGGGAGGGGCAGAGAGAGAGGGAGACATGAAATCTGAATCTGAAGCAGGCTCAAGGCTCTGAGTTGTCAGCACAGAGCCTGATGCAGGGCTTGAACTCATGAACTGTGAGATCATGACCTGAACCAAAGTCGGAGGCTCAACTGAAAGAAGGCTCACACAGTTTTAAAAAGAGAATCTATCAGAGAACTTTCATGGGGACATTTTGAAAATCAAGCCTAGGGATTATCTTCTACAGATAAACTGCTAAAGCAAACAGAGGGCCTGTGGATAAAGGAAGTGTGTTTTAGGTCAACCTGATATGAAAGAGCCAGTTTTCTACTGGTATTTTATAGATAAACAATATGTTTTTTTCAGATGTCTTAGAAACTGAAACTGAAAAATCTACTCATCAAGCCCAGTAACATGAAACAGGAACAATGGTAATAACCCTATATTCTGAAGTATGAAGTTAAAAGTCTGACAAGCATTTCTGAGCATGCTTGGGTCTCCACAGTTCATCTTACACTGGATTAGTCAGGATAGATACTTGAGAGTAGCAGAGTAACCATCATTTCTTCCCAAGCAACTCTCAACAAACAGAACCAAGTGCTTTGGTTTTAAATTGGAGAACGTCTCTCTCCCACACTAAAACAACTCAAGAACAGTAAGTATTAACTGAGAGGCTACTAGGTGCCAGATTTTGTATCAGGGAAAAGAACCATGAAAAAAAAGCAGTTCTTATATTCAAGGCAAGATACATCCAAGGTAAGGGAAAGCCAAACACTGAATTAATCTTAATTCAAGGCAGAATATGAGATGTCACAGGAAAGGTACAAATAATGTACAGTGGGAATCAGAAAAGGGAGATGTGCCTCTGATTGCACAATGGAAGCAAAATGGGATATGTTTATAGAGGAGATAAGCTTTGAAATGGATCCTAAGGATTCAGCTGGTTTTTTAAGCACTTCAAGCATTTTAAGCATTTATACAGATGAAAGTGAGAGTGAATCCATTACCTGAGTGAATAAAAGAGTAGGAGAAATCTGGTGATGTAAATACATAGTCTCAGTTTGAGGAAATATAAATAGTCCCGTTTGGCAGAAGTTAAGCATGATTATATATTTTTGTGGGGTTTGAATTAACCCCACAACTGAATTAAGCCCACTAACAAAGACATAAAACCAGAAGCAAGAATAGACAGATTTAACTAAAAAAAGAGTAAACCTTTCTTTTCTATGATGAAACAAGCTATAAACAAAGTTAAAACACAAGTGCCTGAAAATGGAAACCTATGCAGTAATAACAGGTGACCAGACACTAGGCCACAAAGAAAATATCTAGAAATCCTGTGGTGTAGAGATTTTATAGGAAGTATCAACTGATCACACTGTAATTAAAAACAGAAACTGATCACTGTCACATTGCAAGGGATGATCCAAACCTAGTTCCAAATAATTCATAATGTTACATGCTTTTAGTAATAAAAGTATATTTATAGATTTAGACATATATCCAACAATAGAAGCTAGAAAAGATAATGATGGGGCATGTAGCTGGCTCAGTCGGTACAGCATGCAGCTCTTGATCTCAGGGTTGAGTTCGAGCCTCACATTAGGCGTAGAGCCTACTTAAAAACAAAACGATAACAAAATTTGAATGTAGGAATGAATAATTTTAAAAAAGAGAAAAAAAAGTCAGTAAAACCAAAATGTGGTTCTTCAAAAACATAACATAAACATTAACTAAATGAAGAAAAAATGAATAAAAGCAATATTGAGAAGACTTGATTTTATTATCTGTAGTCTTCCCAAATGTACTTACCAATACTGCAGCTCTAATCCATATTTGAAAGAAAAGTTTAAACAGTTCAAATAAAGGTCCTCACATCCGTGTATAATAGCAAGCATTGCAGAAAAGTTTGAAAAAAGAAAAATCATCAAGGAGATCCTGTATCTTCAGATATGAATATAAACTATGATGGAGTAGCTAAAACAGACTGGAATTAGCAACAGACTATATATACTCAGTTCAGTGCACTTAAACTGAAAAATTGGAAGTAGAATAAAAATATTCATATATTTAGAGAAAAGTATCAGTGGTATTTGAAATAAGAAAGAAAATGATAGAAGAAAATATAGAAAAAAAACTATATAAAAATGGAGGGGAAATACCTTTCTAAGGGCAAAAGCACAAAAGAAACCCAAAATATATACATCCTGAATAAAAATGCACCATAAACTAAATGACAAGATTTAAAACATATATATACCATTTTTGATTTATCAAATCAATAAAGATAAAAAGAATGAGAAGACCCAACTTAGTAAAATTTTAAGCATTTGCCTTAAACTGTTGATTCTAACAGAATTGGTTCAGTCTTTCTGGTGGGCAATTTGATGATAGAACAAAAGACCAGAAGCAAAAGACCAGACCAGGGGAAAGAGTCATGATTGTAGCTGAAGATTTTTTGAAATTGTGTATTTTTTGATGTATATGTACATGTTGATATACTCACACTGTAAGTTTGGAGTATTATTCAGAGTTTGGTCTGGTAAGCAAAAATGGACAGGAAGGGATTTAATAAAGGGGATTGGGACTTAATCAAACCACTGAAAGAGTTAAAGCATTACAAGTCAGAAAAACAGCCACAGTCTTTCAAGAGGTAAAGAGGCTACTAACTAGATTCTAAAACAGATGAATAACAGGACAATGCTTAGAAAGGGGCATACCCTCACATCTGCTCTGTCCCTACCTGTTGGTCCAGTATAGCTGGGAGAAGATAATGGCTTCTCTTTTGCTCCCAAATTTTGCTTGAATGCATCTTATTGGTAGAATGTAACCTAGACTCTATTGGGAAGGGACACATGGAAGAAGTTAGAAGGGGGTGCAAATGTTCTGAATTTTCTATTTGTGTGTGTGTGTGCGTGTTAGAGACAGTAATTCATTCAATATTCAATAAATATTTACAGAGCATCTAACTATGTCAGGCATTATATTAGGCAATGGGAATACAGTAGTCAACAGGGTATAAAAGGTCTAGATGAGGGAGACACAATAAACAGGACAAATATAACATACAGTAATCTAGATGGCAATTGATGCTAGGGAGAAAAATAAGGGAGGGAAGAGGATAGGGAGTGTGAGAGAATCACACTTTAGATACTGTGGTATGGAAACTTTCACTGAGAAAGTCACATCTGAATAGAGACCTAAAGTTGGAGAGGAAGAAAACCATCAGGATATCCTGGGAAAGTATTCTAGTCAGAGAGACTAGCAAGTGACTATGTCCTAACGTACTTCTGGAACAGCAAGGGGGGCAGTAGTGTGGCTGAAGTAGGGCAGAGTGCAGGAAGAAAGCTTATAGGAAAAAAGTTCAGAGAGAGAACATGGGGAGAGATAAATAGGGCACTGGAAGTCACTCTGAGGATTTTGGATTATACACAGAATGAGATAGAAGCCATTGGAAGGTTTTGAGCAAGGAGTAACATAAACAGGCTAATGCTCTCAAAGAATCCCATTGGCTTTTAAATGAAAGGGACAGGGGACAAAATCAGAAGCAGGGAGGCCACTTGACCTATTTTAATCAATATGCATTGCATTAGAGATGGTGAGAAACTGTTGGATTCTGGATGCTTTTTAAGAAGAGATTAGGATGACTCTAAGATTTTACTGATTTATCATAACTGAGGCTGGGAGTCTATGAGAAAAATGGTTTTGTGGAAGAAGATGTGGATATCAGTTTGGACATGTTTTAGGTGCCAGTTAGACATCCAGTGGTAATGCTGAGTAGCAGTTATAGTTCCAGGGTAGCCAACATGGTCTTAACATTCCCCTTAGCTTGACTAAACTTTAGACAGATCTCTTCCTGAGACTCCCTTTTCTTAGAGCATTTACTTTAGAAAACCTGCAATTGTAAATTCTTTCTCTGCCCCTCTGAGATGTAAATCTTCTCTGCTCTTGCAAGATTTACGACCCATGACCTGGGCACTATCCTTTTGAAATGTAATCACCAAGCAAGATAGTCACCCCACTTCCCAGTCTGTGGGAGGGTAGGAGCCTAAATTTGACAAGCGTAAATTAGCAAACACAGATGGCTTACAGCAACGGTCTTGAATAAAGTCTTCCCTGCTTGTTTAACTCTATCTAGTGCAATTTTTCTTTAAGAAAGTAAAGGTCTATGCTAGAGATCAATTTGGAAGGCATCAGTATATCCATTTAAAGATTATACTTTCAACAAAAATTCCCTACAACTAGCATAAATATATTGATCTATTTTGCTTAAATGTTCTATTCCGAATACAAATATATTGATTTATTTAGCAATCATAACACAGTAATTACTAAAGATATTCAACATAAATTACCTTAATTTGTAAATAATTCTTCCTTGTGTCTGGAACCCAAACACTGTATATTTCCAACTTCACTGTAAATACTGGAGCACATAAGACCTTTCTCAAGGATCTAGAGTTGTAAATTTGATTGATTTGTTAATGGAAAATATAAAAGCTTTGCATCTTCAGGATCTCTTAGATTTCTTCCCCGTTTCTTCTCTCCCCACCTTGCCTCACCTTCAGTTTTCACTCTCAGTCTGTTATCTTTTCAGATTCAGGGTCTTCTTATGTTGTCCCCACCCACAGAGAGCGAGCGAGTGAGCGAGCGACAGCAGTCCTCACCCCAAAGCTAGAGTGAGGCCTGACAGGAGATGGTCAATGATAGCCTGATGCGGAAGGTTTTGTTTTTGTTTTTGTTTTTGTTTTTGCTCTTCAGATGGCTCTCCTTTGGTTTTTTGTATAAAAATTGAAAACACAGAATGTGTACCTTGACTAAACATGCCCAAAAAGCCAATATGCCAACTTTTGCTTCAGGCAACTTGAGTTTATCTCTATTATAGGAAAATGAATTAAAAAAAGAAAAAAGAAAAAAGAAGAAAGAAAAGTCTTATACATGGTTTAGCCTAAGCCATGATGAGTAAGGGTTGCAAAAACGCATTTAGGGTCTAAGTGAAAGCTGGTAATAAATTAAAAAGAAAATGCATAAATAGAAGAATACCATCAAAAGTTGCAAAAGTAGAAAAATGACATAAGTGTTCAAAAGAAGGCCAGAAGCAGTGACAAAATGTATTTTCATGTACACTCACTTGGGAAGGCACAATTACTATTAGGGTCAGCCAAATTATATATTTAGGCCCCAGGCCTGTGAGCTTATGCTAATTTGAACAGCTGTTCAAAAGATGTTCGGTGCTATTTGTTTGACAGATGGAGAAAAAAATGGTACTCACTAATGGCCTAAGTTGCTTTGACACGAACTGATTTCCCTATCGTTCAAAGTTTCTTGCAATATCAACTGCAAATAGCTGGACAATTTGAACCTATTCTTTAGTGCTGACATCCTAAGGAAGAACTTTTCAAAATCTGAGATCCTCACTTGAAAGATGATGATTGTTATTATAACCAACTTTCTTTACATTGAGAAATGGGGAACTGTGGGTCATACATACATCCCCATTGTTTGAAGGAGATTGTTAGTCACCTTTGTTTCTGACTGTCATTATTTGGAGCTGACTCCCCTACCTTTGGAAATAAAGGGGATGATTACATTTTATTCACAAGGAGGGATTTATAAGACTCATAAGAAACAGCTGTTTCTCTTTACTATGGCATTTTCTTTCTTTTCATCGCATAGGAAGTCAGCTGGGAGATGCTAGTAAATGGTGGATTGAATGCAACACAAAGTTGGTATTTGTTACTATTTAGAAATAATATTTTCCTAATTGTTTTTATAGAAGAGAGGAAAACATCCTTAAAATAATGTCTCATCAGGACAAATAAGACAGAAGACACAAAGCCAAGACCACCCAGTAGGAAAACGCAGATAAAATGTATGAAGATTAATAACAGAAAGTACTCTGTTTCTATAGTAGGTTTTAGGGATGCTCACAAGCGGGTCTGGGGAGTAAACCCCTTTCACTTCCTATCAAAACTGCAGTTCAGGGGGCACCTGGGTGGCTCTGTTGGTTAAGTGTCCGATTCTGGCTTAGGTCATGATCTCGGGGTTCATGAATTCAAGCTCCGCATTGGGCGGTCTGCTGTCAGCACAGAGCCTGCTTTGGATCCTTTGTTCCCATTCTCTTTTTGCCCCTCCCCTGCTTGCACGTGCTCTCACTCTCTCAAAAATAAATATTTAAAAAAATTAAAAATAAAAACATTGCAGTTCAGGATATTTAGGATCCTCGATCTCCTTAGATGTCCTTTTCTAATGATCCCTATTATTCAGATTAATAGAATTCAGGGACAGAGATTTGTTTTTGAAACATTCTAGTGTATGGAGTTCAGGGGTAGAGTATTTTGTTGTTACTGCTACATTTAAGAAACTGTGATTTCCCTTTCTCACTTCCTGTAGTAGAGCAATATTTTGTCTGTATCAAACTGAATGTCTTTCCATTTAATTGTTGTCAGTCCACTGGTATTTGGCCTGTGAAGCAACATTCTTTTACAATTCTTTGATGATCATCCTTCATTTTCTCTATGTATAATATTCAGGTATTTAAAGACAAATACTGTATATCTGGTAAGAGGAACAATATTAATTCTTCCTGTATTTTTTAGTATTTTCATGGTCCTCCATACCCACATTTAATTCACATACCTAAAAGAAAAGAAAACTAATAGTTATGAAAAACACACTCTCATAAACCCATTAAATGATAAGTTACCCCATGGCAGGCACTGTGTCATATGTATCCACATACCCTGGTGTTTAGCTTAGGGCCTGTATTAGTGAAAAGTTCTCCAAAGAAACAGAATCAAAAGGATGCATATTCTATAGACCGAGACTTATTGTAAGGAACTGGCTCATGAGATTTTGGAGATGCTTAAGTCCCAAGATTTGCAGAATGAGTTGGCAAGCTGAAGTCCAGTCTGAGTCTGAAGGCCCAAGGACCAGGAGAGCCAATGGTATAGGCCCTGTCTGAAAGCTGGCAGGCTTAAGATCTAAGAAAAGCCAATGTTTTTGTTAAATTAATCATCACATGGCTTTCCATATTGTCACTACCTAATAAATATTGGTAAATTAGTAAGTTTTCCCATTTATTCTTTAGAAAAGTTCTGCAAAATAATTTTCTCTTCATTTCAAGGAAGAAGTATGTGTTCAAAACACTTGGTGGTATTCTTCTAGGCTAGGTGGATCAAGACTTGAACCCCATGTCAATTTAGGTGAATAGTACCTGATTTAAAATAACAGTGTCCTAATTCTCTTATCTTATTAGAATGTGTTGCAATAAAAAAAAAACATTGAGAAACATGAGTAGGGCCACAGAATTGATAACAAGCTAGGTGGGTTTAGATAATGTAGTAAATGTTATAATGAGATGTTAAAATGTTATAATCATTAACCTAAGTTTTATTTTTTTCTTTTTATTGGGGTTCATAAAATGGAGGTTATGCCATACATTTCAAAAAGCTCTTTGAAAATGTTTATTTTTATGTGTATTAGGGTATTAGGGCTGGTTAGATATTTGATTTTAACTTCCTGAAAAAAAATTCAAAAGCTGAATAAATTCCATTTTTTAAAATATTCTTAAAAGTATATAGGAACTAATAATAAATAAGTAATTTATCACACCAAAATATATAACACAGTAAAAACTCAGAGAGCCCATAAAAGAGAGCCACTCTTACCCTAAAGACATTTGTGAAAATCTGAGGAACATGATCATAACTTTCAAGGTTAATAGGGGGCAGACAGCAGAAGGCAAAGCTCAAGTCTAAAAGGAGAGTCTTCCTCTATAAAAATGACATTCCCAAGGGTTATTGTCTGTGTGAAACCAGAGAAAATGCCTCAGTGCCTACCAGAGGGCATTATCCTTGGGAAATCTGTATTCACAAGTCAGCACCCATGGAGATTTCCAGGCACATGCACTTTACTCATGTGATCCAAAACACTTCAAACCATACACGTGGCAAAGAGCTATCTACACTGGTAATGTTCCAAGCACTTAGCTAATATAAAAGCAAACCCTTTCTGGAAGAATGTACTTTAAACTGAGATTTCAAAAAATTCTCAGGTAAACAGATTCATTTTCCAAGGAAAATGAGTCATTCAGATTAAAAAACAATCACTGAGCAGACAAGGAAATAAAATCAGAATTAAAAATCAGAATTTTAAGAATCAGAATTAAAAGAATAAGATTTAAAATTAAGATTAAAATTTAAGAATCAGAATTAAAAATCCTGAAACATGTACACTAAGAATTTAGATGCTAGAATTCACAGATAAAGACTACTAAGTAGCCTTGTTTAATATGTTCAAAGCAAATTAGAACCAAGTGTGAAAAGCTGCAGAAAACAGCAAATTACAAATGGTTACCAAGCAGATTTGAAAAAGAACCAAGTAGAATTTCTGGGACTTAAAAATGTAATTATTTGATGAATAGCCTTCCAGCTATGATGAAATAACAGGTGACAGAACAATGCTCCAATTAAGAATGAATAGATGTATCCAGATAAACCATCAACATCTGTATAAAGGCACTGGGGAGTTGCTGATGTTGCCAGGATAAGAGAAGACAAGATTTCAGAAACGAGGGAATTGCAGAGAAAAATTTTGGCAGCTGTTTTTCTACTGGAGCCATTTGTTGATGTGGATGGGAAGGAGGAAGCAAAGAATTGGAGAAAGAGAGGGTGAGTATTGGCAGAAAACTGAACATTTTGGCAAGCTCACTGAGTTGAAGAGACAAAATATAATGGTTGAGGAGCCAAATCCCCTCAAATGAGAAGAGACAGAACTGAATCTAACACACAGTGTTTTCCTCAAGAAGTGTGCAGAATCCTGATGCTCCACAAAATGGTAGACTAAGTTAATTTGTTTGGATTTCTCCCAAAGGCAGACCCTGATAGAAGTTTTTGAGTATGAAAATAGTTTATTTGGGAGATTATCTCAGGAAACACTGGCAGAGTAGAAAGAGGGAAAAAAAAAGGATAGGGGTAGGCAATAAAGAATGATGCTTTTTTGAAGTAATTCCTCACTATGGGTAACTGGAGCCTAATATAGACAGTGAATTCTGGGATCTGGTGTGAAATATGCACCCCCAACCAAGTGATAACCAGTAACCAGTGTTCTGCCACCCAAGGGCATGAGGAAACTGGAGTATGTTTATGTACCAACTCCTGCCAGTCATTGGCTAACAAATTCTCCCAAAGGACATTAATTCCATTTCACACTGGCCTAATGATAAAGCAGAACCTGGTGGCTAGAGAAAGCCCTGAGGAGATGACATGCAGGTACTGGCATCTGGAGGTTGGATCAGTGTAGGCTGAAATGGTCCACACTGGTAGGGCCCCAGCAGAGCACCACAACTTCTGCTACAGACAATGTTGGTACTGCCTAGTTCCACATGTGCCCTGTGTAAATTCACTCATTCCTGTGACCAAGTCTTTAAGACAGTGGGTAATTACAATTTCTAAAAAGGAATGTTTGTATTAAGAGAATGGATGAACTACAGTCCCCACTGCTGTAGTTAGTCTTTAGGTGGCACTGATATTTACTGCTTCTTTTATCTCCCGTCCATTAGTGATTCCCTATTCCCTTGACCAGCAAATGCTGCTAGTCTGGGTTACTGGCCCAGTGGGGTAACATTCTTGACAGGTCTGCATCTATGCTTACTGTGCACTTGTTAAACAATGTTTGTTTCAATTTCTTGGTCATGGGTATCAATGGGCATTGATGCATGAAGAGGCAGGTGAGTAAATCTCTTAAGTTCCATTCATATTCCTCTCTGATGTTACTATGAGGAATCAGCCTTACCTCCTTATATCAGGTCAATTACTCCTAATGATATAGTAACTCCAATATTTTACTGCTAATATACTGGACTAAAGAACCCCAAATGACCAGATGGCAGGTGGAGTGTTAGGTTAATTAATTAATTAAATCCTTACTGCGGCCTTAGGAGAATGTTGCTCCAGGAACTACAGCCTCTAATGAACCTGTAATAGTGAGGACAGGATGCAGAATTTGTTCAAGGGTGTCCTGAAAGTAATACTGAGAGGGTCTACTCCTACTTCCAACTTCCTACTTCCTGTAGTCTCTACCTCTTAGGCCATTACAGCACATAATGGCTGTTGATTCAAACACCATACCCTGAAGGAAAGCACTCCAGCCCCACATAGGTATGCATTTAAGAGTTTTTTCCAAGTTTCTCAGGCTGAAACCTTCAGGGTGCCAAAGTATACAGCAGGACTAGTGGATCCCATGGCCATATTCTCACTGCTATGCCTTCTTTATTATAAAGTGAGCCAACTGTCCCTGGAGATATTATGTGAGATCCCATGTCAGTAAAACAGATATTTCCTGGGTCTTCCAACAGTAAGTTGAGGCACTACAGATGGGAATGGAAAACTTATCCCCAGAATATGTATTAATTTCAGTAAGAATGAAATGGTTTCACTTCCAGTTTGGAAGTATTTCACTGTAATCAAGTTAAAACCAAAAAGATGTTTGGTCTCTCTTCAATGTATGGTTTAATACTGTGAGCTTAGAGTCAATCAAACTCAGACAGTTAGTGTCTGTGTGAAGGAGCTTTTGGGTGCATGAATAAGCTCTAGCTCAGAAAACATAGTTATATTCATGGACTCACTGCAATCACCAGGATAACCAGCTGGTCTATCCACCTGGTTGTTCAATGTCACACCCACGGTGCATCTTCTCTGATAGGTATTTATGTGAGACACATGGATTCAGTTGGAGGTCTTTTTCTATAAATGTTCATACACATGCTTCTTCCCAGACTTCTCTATTTCTAATGTTCAATCATGTTCTTTCTAAGCCCCAGCCTAAACACTCAAGCCACTTGCTAGTGCCAAGGCGTCCATGCATATGCTCAATTCTGTCCATTCTTGTCTACACTAAGTTGATGCCCAGGTCTATTTCTTGAAGTTCCGCCCACTGGGAGGATTTCTCTCACCCTTTGGTCTGCAGTACAGCAACAATCCATTCCAAATCCACACCAACAACTGTGCTGCTAAATCCATAAACAAGGCCTAAGGTTTCTCCTTCTCCATAAAAATCAAGCAGTCTGTGAGGATGGGAGAAACAAAGGGGGAAAATTATGCAAATAAAAGACTGAGAAATCCCCCCAAGTTGGTGAAAAACAGAAACCTACAAATCCAAGAAGCTCAGCGAATAAAGCCCAAGCAGCTAAATAGAAAGAGAACCATACCTAGGCACATTATTATTAGATTGATGAAAATGAAAGATAGTCTTAAACTAGAACAGAGGAGGGGGAGCAGACAAAAATTACATACAGGGGACAATGATAATCATGATGTTGACTCATCAGAAACAACAGTGATCAGGAAATAGTGAAAAGATATGTTAAAAGCAGTGGAAAGAATGTTGTGGTAAGTTAAAGATGGCCATACACTCTTTATTATCCCCTTTATTATCACCCTTTATTATCCCATTCTTTATTATCAAGGAGAGATGGAGTTTACTTAAATTTCCCTTGATGCTGTGCTGGCTCTGTCCCTGCTCAACCAATAGAATATGGCTGAAGTGACACTGTGCCAGTTCTAAGTCTAACCCTTGAGAGGAATGGCAGCTTGTGTTTCCTCTTTCCTGGAATATTTGCCTCCCTTCAGAACCCAGCTGTCATGCAGTGAGAAGCCCAAGCCAATACGGAGGTCATGTGTAAGCACTCCAGTAAACAGCCCAGCTGAGCTACCAGCCAAGAGCTAGCTAGCATCAAGCCCAAGCCATGCAAGTGAGCCATCTAGGACTTAACTCATTTGGGCATCTCTTGCTGACTTTATGTGGAGCAGAAGAACCATACAGATGATCCCAGTGAACTCATGGAATCAGGAGATATAATAAAATGCCTTTTTTTTAAAGACATTAAATATTGTGGTTGTTACACGGTGTCAAATAAGAAAACAAATCTAGACTTCATAAGGAGAGGTGACTGAAATAGAAAGAGCATTTTGACCATAAGATCTGCAAGCATCTCAAGGATTAGATAAAGAGGATTTTTCTTCTGTAGAAAGGAATAAACAAGGCTAGAAAGAACAGGATGTAGGAAGTGGGATAGAAGAGTGGCATGATCAGATAGCAGATCAGAAAATTCTGTACCCGGAGGCCAGCCTAACTTCCAAAGCTCTTAAGAGACTGTACACAGGCACAGGCTGTGTAGTTAAGGGACCTGGGGGAAAGAGACAATTTAACCTAAGTTTGGTTAACAAGCATTTTGTTATGACTGATCAGTGGACACGAGCAGTTCAGCTAATAATTTGTGAAGCAGAGAATGGGAATTTGGAGGATCTGTGTCTGGTTTTGCCATGGGTAAGGAGGAGAGCATCCATGAGTCTTGTCTAGATCATATGGGAAAGAGTAGTTCTGTAGAGTAGGCTGTTGTCCTGAACACAAAAGAGTGGGAGATTCCTTGAGCCACTATTTCCCAGAAGCACAGGACTAGGTAAATTTCAACATCGTCAGTGGCAAGATATAATAAAAACAGCTGCCACATCAGAAGTCTATTTCCAGTAAAAATGTACTTCAAAGATGAGGGTTAAACAGAGACATTTTAAGGAAAAAAAACTGAGAATTTACTGAAGTAGGCCTATGGTATACAAATGTTAAAAAAAAAAAAAAAAGTCATGAGGTTGAATAAAAAAAGTACCAAATGAAAACTCTGATCTATGGGAAGGAATGAATACCTCGGGAAACATTAAATAAAAATATTGAGTAAAAGAAGGCTATGGGGATAGTGGTTGTCTAATGGGGACAAGAAGAAAACTTCTAGGATGGTGGAAATGTTATGTCTTGTTTGGTGTGATTACATGGGTATAAAGCATTTCTCAAAATGTTTTGAATTGTACAAGTAATCACATTTGTGCATTTTACTGAGAGATTTTAAATTAATTTAAATAATTAAAATAAAATCCAACTTTATATCTAAAAATTAATAAAGACAAAATTACAGAGTTTTAGAAAATACTTTCATGGTCTTAGGGTAGGACAGGATTTATTAATCAAGACAAAAAGCAGTTACCATAAAGGGAGAAATAATAAGTTTGTTTTTCTTAAAATTTTCTAGTCAATACACCATAAAAAGAATATAAGCCACAGAGTATCCAGTGTCTATGAACAACTACTGATAAATCAACCTTAAAAGAACATCTTAGTATGCTATCAACCAGTATAGGGAACTTCATGAATAAAGAAGTTCAGAAAAAACTATAAATACATAAAATCATGCTCATCTTCATTAATAATCAGGCATATAGTTATAAAATAAATCACATTATATCAGTACAAATTCACTAAATTGGCAAAAAAAGGAAAAAAAATCTGACAAAAGTAGGTACTGGCAAGGAGATAGTAAAAAGGGGGTTATAAATTGGTACAACCTCTTTAGAATTATTTGGAGTTATCTACTAAAGTTGCAGATCTGAATACCTTTTTTTTTTTTTTAACTTTATTTGAGAGAGGGAAAAGAGGGATAGAGAGTAAGGGACAGAGACAGAATCCCAGGCAGGCTCAGTTCTCTCAGCACAGAGCCTGATATGTAGCTGGAACCCATGAACCATGAGATCATGACCTGAGCCAAAATCAAGAGTTGGACACTTAACCAACTGAGCCACCCAGACATGAATACCTTATAATTATGTATTTCCACTCTTTAGGTATATGTTCCAAAGAGACTCTTACATGAAGATATATGTAAGAGAGTATCATAACATTACTATTTATAATGTCCATCAACAGTAGAATACATAAATAATGGTGTATTTATGCAGTGGGATATTACACAACAAAGACAATGAAAACAGCTCACATATCAATATAAATGAGCCTCACAAACAATGTAGAGTGAAAGAAGAATCAAAAGAATAAGTGTTGCATTTATACAGCTTGATAAATGACAAACTAAATAATGTTTTTAGGTATGTTTATGTAGAGGATAAAAACTATGAGGAAAAACAAGGAATGACTGTTAGGAAAGCCAGGATAGCACTTACCCCTGGTAATAGGAGGGGTGTTGTATTCTTGCACATGGAGGTCTACTATTTTACACTATACACATGTGTTTTATGTCTACATCTGTATATATATTTCAAAATTTTAAAAATGAACATGTGTGGTATATTATATTGACCAAGACTGTGACTTAGGCTACTGTTTCAGAGCAAATTGTTTTTTTTACTTCAAAACTTACTGGGAGCTGGTTAATGTCTTCATATCAGTAATACAGAGTAACAGTCTTTCAAACAGAAATAAAACTTGGGAGACCATTTTGGTCATCACAACACAACTGAAACAAACAAAAAATAAAAACAAGAACACCTGAATCCAAAGACGTTAAGCAACTTTCCTAAAGAAAATGGATAGTGTCAGACTAACCTAGATTCCCAGTGATTAATGGGAATGAGAGGAGATTAATCGTTCAATGATGTTAATCATGAGAAAGTCTCTGAAGTCAACTATCACATCTTGCCCATACAATGACTGCCTCTTTGCACTTGGAAACAGATCCCTGTGGATCTTTACCCTGCTTGCTTGTCAATGACATAGATCATGGAATGTAGCATGTTAACCCACTCAAATAAATGTTGTACATCTAGAGCTTCCTAGGTAACCAAATAATTTTCACCTAAACAGAATACAATAAGGAAAAAAATATTGCTCAGCATTTCAACTTATTCAGATGAGCAAGTGTTAATATAATCCTTTATCTTCCTCACATCAGAGGGACAGGATTTTTTTAACCTTAGTTGTTGTTGCTGGTTCCCCCCACCCCCCAACTCATTATTTCTCTGATGCTGTCTTTGGGCTCCTTGGCATCAGAATTAACTAGAAAATGAAACATGTTTAAAATGTAGTTTCCTAAACTTTAACCAAGCTATAGCATAGTCTAATATAATCTTTGAGGACAAAACTCAAAATTTCCATTTTAGGGGCACTTGGGTAGCTCAGCAGTTAAGCATCCAACTCTTGATTTCAGCTCAGGTCATGATCTCATGGTTGGAGGAACTGAGCTCTGTGACGGGCTCTGCTCTGACAGCAATGGGCCTGCTTGGGATTCTTTCTCCGTTTCTTTCTGCCCCTCCCCTGCTTTCTCTCTCTCTCAAAATAAACATTAAAAAAATAAATTTCCATTTTAACCAAGTTCTCCAGCTGATTTTTATGCCCAATGAGTACAAGAATTTTACTCAAGTTTATTTTCTAGGACCTTATGATTTATCTTCTTACTTTTATGTTTTATTATTTAATGCCTTTGGTGACAAAGCAGAATAACTTGAGAGATTATATTTAATGTATTATAGTATTTAAACCAAGAAAGAAAATTGGATCTTATGCAATCTTATAATTGAGTTTCCTGTTTTAAAAAATTTCCAGTGTCCTAGCTGCAAAGAGGCCTAACTTGTCACAGTTGTAGGAAACATTAGGGATCAGTTAACCTAGCCTCGTCACTGAAAGGTGAGAAAACTGAAGCCCAGAGATGAGAACTCACTTGCTAAGGTCACACAAAGAGTCAATGTGTGGGCCCATACCAGGACTCCGCTGCCTTGGCCTAAGGCCAATGATTTTCTTTTTAAATCATGAATGTAAACCAAATCTGGAAGGTAATATGCAATGGTGAAAACATAAGATTTTTGTGGAGCTTCTGAGGGAAGACTATGATTTATTGATAAATTATTTATAAAAAGTTATTTAACTTTTATTCATTAATTCTGCTATATGACCTTTTTTAAAATGTTTATTTTTAAGAGAGACAGCATGAGCTAGGGAGCAGCAGCAGAGAGAGATGGAGACAGAGGATTGCTGACAGTAGCAAGCCCGATGTGAGGCTCTAACTCATGAACCTCAAGATCATGACCTGAAGAGAAGTCAGACAACTGATTCAGCCACCCAGGCACCCCAATACTGCTACATGATTTTTTTCAGTATAAAATTTCACTTGGTCAGCATACTACAATAAAATGTATTTCACTATGTTTTATTTCTATCTCCATTATAAAAAGAAGTTGTATATTTACAGAAAAATATATATATTTATATATATTTAATACATTAATTATACATGTGTGTGCACACACACACAACTGTAGCTTATTTTCATTTGCCATGTCATCAAGAAAAGAGATTTGGAGTCTACCCAAACCATCTCTAGGCTTTAAATTTTAGTACACTCTTTAGTAAAATATTCTGGAGAATGGGAGAGAAGAGAGGGTAAATGGGATGTGTTAAAAACTTGGCTTCAACTTTCATTATTTCTTAAAGATTGAGAGAAAGAGGAAAAGTATCTGGGTATATCACTCCTTCTTATCATAATCCAATTGTGCTTTTGTATACTTACCACTCAGGCACTACTCTTGTCTAGGACAATAATAACCTATTAGATACCAAATCCAACAGGCCACCTTTCTTACCATAGTTACATTCTTAGCAGTAGTCAATATATTTGGACACACTGTTTTCCAACATCTTCTTTTCTGGGTTTCCAAGGGTAACGTCCTATAATGGTTAATTTTATATGTCAACTTGGCTAAGTGACAGTACCTTGATATTTATTTTGTCAGACAAGTCTGGATGGTGCTGTGAAGCTACTTTTTAAATGAGATTAACATTCAAATCAATAGATTTTGAGTAAAGCTTACTTTCCATAATGTGGGTGGGCCTCATCCAATCCATTGAAGGCCTTAGGAGAAAAAAGACTGAGGTCCCCCAAGGAAGAAGAGGGAATTCTGATACCTCTATCTTTGTACTAGAATTGCAACATCAACTCTTCCCTAGGTCTCTAACCTGCTAGCCTACCTTGCATATTTTAAAATTGTTAACCTTCACCTTTCTCCTCTTACCCTCTTTCACTCTCTCCCTCTCCTTCCCTTCCTCTCAATGCTATATATACTCTTGGTCCGTTTCTCTGGATAGCCTTGAGTAGTGCATACCCCTTTCTACATTGTGGACACAACCATTCAGTTTCTTTGTTGGCTCCTCTTCCTCTGTCCGACTTCCAAAATGTTAGTGTGCTCAGGACTCAGTCCTGGTACCCACATTCCAGGACATCTCTGCCTATTCCAGTATTTTAAATGCCACATAAACACTAAAGATTCTCATATACTCAGCCTTGACCTCTTTCTTGACCTCCAGGGGACAAGTCCAGCCACCCACTCAACTTCTGATTTCATCCTCGAGACCTGCTTCTTGCCCAGTATTTTTTTCTCCTATAAATGGAACCACCATTCACTTACTGCCTTCCATCATTTCAAACATCTAACCCATAAACAGGTCCTGCCAATTCTACATGTAAACATATTTCAAATCTTTTTCTGCAAACCACTGTCATCTCTTGCCTGGAGTGTTCCATAGCCTTCTAACTTATCTCTCCCAGCCTCCAATTATCCATTCTACACACAAAGCAAGCTGAAAAATCATGTTCAATGATAAATCAATCATGTTCCTCCCTTACTTAAAAGATTCCAATGGCTCCCAACTTCATCTAAAATAAAAGCCAAGCTCTTCACTGTAGAGTAACTGGCTCTGGCCCAACTCTTTACCTTTCCCTACCAGTTTTGTGTATTATCTGCTACATCTCAGCATTCCAAAACCTCCTTTCTCTATTTTGAACAAACCAGGTTTGCTCCCCTCTAAGTCCTCTGTTAGAGCTCTCCCTTTACTCAGAATATTTGTTTGTTTGCCATATCTTGACAGGGAAGCCTCGCTGGACCACCCAAACTTTAATTAATCTAACCCTGTCTCTCTCTGCCATGTTGCTTTTTTTTAATGTGCATCATATATTTCCAAGCCCCACCCCCCACCGACTTAAATATAAGTCTATGAGCAAACACCTCGTTCATCTTTTTCGCAGTAATATCCAAGGTACCCAAGCTATTACACGGATCACATACTCAATAAAGAAAAATGTTTTACAAAGTCTAAAAGCACGTACAGCATGATGTTAACAGTTGTTAAATCGAGATGATGGAAATACAAATATTTGTTATATTAAGCTTTTCACTTCTCTGTATTTTTAGAATTTTTCAAAATTGTACATAGATAGACAGAGGTATAATTTGAGGACTCCTTTGGAAGAAGGAACTGGTCTTATTGCCAGAACTTGTCAACCTGAACTGGAATATACACTCACTGAAAGAAAGTGCTGCATTTGAATGTTGATGGTGTTGCATGATGTTAGAGACTGCAAATTACGAGCTGGGTCTTGTGATTTCTATCTAAAGATAGGTAGTACACTTTCTAGAGCATTCCCAGATTGAGAGGGCTCACCCACCCTGCTTTCTGCGTGAAGTTAGTAAATACCCGGGGTCCTTGGTAAAGCGATGCAGTTTAGTACCTGGAAGATGTTCTATTAGAGAAACAGCCTAGCCCCATAGAGACAGCGATGTCCTCAGTCCAGAAGACCTGTCCTCTTCTACCACCCAGTTGGGAGTAGGGTGGAGGGAGGGATTTGGAAAAGCATTCTACCTTTGTGTGTGTGTGTGTGTGTGTGTGTGTGTGTGTAGGTTCCTCATATTTTTATATGAAACTCATATTTTTATATGAAGGATTTAAATAAAACAGTCTTTTTTCTAAATAATTTCAGTGTCTACTGCCTCAACATTTTTAGAATGTGATTTAAGAATATCTGTACTTCAGCCCAAATTTTCAAATCCCATAAACTTTATTAACAATGGAATTTTCTGTAATCCAGGGCACTTGCTATTCAAAATGCAGTCTGGGACAGCAACACTTGCAAGCCCTAAGAGCCTTTTAGAGATGGGAACTTTTAAGCTCCACCCCAGAACTACGGATTCTGAATCTGCATTTTAACAAGATCCCAGGTGATTTCTTTTTTTTTTTTTTAATTTTTTAATGTTTTATTTATTTTTGAGACAGAGAGAGACAGAGCATGAGCAGGGGAGGGGCAGAGAGAGAGGGAGACACAGAATCCGAAGTAGGCTCCAGGCTCCGAGCTGTCAGCACAGAGCCTGACGCGGGGCTTGAACTCACAAATCATGAGATCATGACCTGAGCCGAAGTCGGACGCTTAACCGACTGAGCCACCCAGGTGCCCCTATCCCAGGTGATTTCTATGCACATTAAGAGGTTAAAAGTACTATACTATAGCTTTCTTGATTGTTTTCTTCACTGTACAGCAGCTTTTTATTTTGATGCAATCCCAATAGTTTGTTTTTATCGCCCTTGCCTCAGGAGACATATCTAGAAAAATGTTGCTACATGATTTCACTCATATGTGGAGTTTAAGAAACAAAACAAATGAGCAAGGAGAGAAAGAGAGAAGCCAAGAAACAGACTCTTAACTATAGAGAACAAACTGATGGTTACCAGAGGGGAGGTGAGTAGGGTGATGAGTGAAATAGGTGATGGGGATTAAGGAGTTCACTCATAATGAGCACTGAGTGATGTATGTAATTGTTGAATCACTATATTGTACACTTGAAGCTAATATAACACTGTATGTTAACTATACTGGAATTCAAATAACATTTAGGGGAACCTGGATGGCTCAGTCAGTTGAGCATCTGACTTTTGATTTCAGCTCAGGTCATGATCCCAGGGTCCTGGGATCCAGCACTGCCACTCGCTCTGCACTGAGCATGGAGAATGCTTGTGATTCTGTCTCTCTCTCTCAATCTCTCTCTCTCAGTCCCTCTGTCCATGCTCATGTATTCTCTCTCTCTAAAATAAAAATTAAATTAAATTAAAAAAAACAAAATGTATTATACTATCACACCTAGTACCACTTCCTGCATGAGCTGACTCCACTAGTCACACCTGCTTGGCAAACACCTGGTGACTTTTAGAGCAATTAAATTTACATTTGTACATTTAAAAAATTTCTTTTATGTATATTATTTTGCCAAATCTTCATAATGATCCTGTTGAGTCGTCAAATAGTTCTTATTGTCACCAGCGTATGGATGAGAAAACTAAGACTGGAATGACGTGCCCCAATCCCACAGTAATGGTGACAGAATCTATGCATCTAAAAGTGCACATCGTCACCAATACCCCTGTTAGGATGGGAGATTTCTTAGCAACATTTCATCCCTTCCCAGCCCACACAAGTTTATATCCTGTCAGTAAGGTCTTCTGGGGCTGCTGCTCAATATAGAATTTTAACATTCCCGTAGGTACTGAAAAATAAATCACATTCTCCAAGTCATTCTGAGTTGAGCTAAAAATCCAATTATCACCTCACTAGCTGACATCGTAAATCTCTACCAATTCTCAGCAACTAAGAGATAACCTTAAAAGCACTAACTCCACTGAGCTCATGACCTTCCCCTTCTGAAGTTTCTCAGCGCATCCCCTCAGAGCTTGGGCAAGGGTTAGAATGTGAAGCCCACAGACCCAGATTCAAATTCTGATCCTGACGTTCTCTTACTAAATGTGACACATGGGCAAACCATTTAGCCTATTTAGGCCTTAGATTCCACTTCTATCAGCTGAAGATTGTTTACCTATTTATAAAGGTGTTCAAATGAAAAGAGATAATGAATGCACAGTGCTTAACACAATCTTAAGCTCCCAGTAAGTAGATCATAATGTTGGTTATCATCACTCATTAAGACAGTTTTCTCATCTGTCGAATTGAAGGAAAGAAAAATCTCTCAAGTTCACTCAGCTTCTCATTTGAGAAGTTTAATTCATGTTTATACTTCTGCTCTACCCCTTTATCGAGAAATCAGAGCTTGCCTTCATTAAAAAAAAAAAAAAAAGATTTGAATCACTGAAATATGAGATGTTTCCTGATTGAATGAGATTTCCAAGAACACAGGAGGGACACAGACTGGAGGTGTTATTACATTTTTATTTGAATTTTATAAATTTAATGAGATGGAACATGCCAGAAATATATATTTATGCTTTTTAAATCATGAGAGTTTTAAAATTGTTTTTTCTAAATTGACAGAATAAGTATCAATAGGCATTAGCCTTACCCCAAAAGATCACAAAAATGAAAAGAACTAGAGTAGCAATGTATATATTATATCCTATAGCATCAAACCTCCCAAAGAACAGGGCAGCCAATGGAAGGGGGGGTGACTCCCAACTGGACTAATCATGTGCTAATTCCACAAGAAAAAGGGAGTCTCTTATTACCTTCTTTCTTAGATATTGCTTACCCTTGAAGACATAAATATTTTGGTCTTAGAAAAAAAGAAAAAAACTGAAAAACTCAAATGCATGTTTAATCATCCTATGCTCCTTTATTGCAATAGCAATGAGGATGTACCTTTTCACCTCCACCTCCACTGAGTATAATTTCCTGCAAAAAACCCTTCCGTATGGGTCCTTAAAAATTTACATTTTCTCTTTTTGGATCACTGTTATTGTTATTATTATGACCATACTAGCACTAAAAAATGAATCAAAAAAGCACATAGAACATTTCTGATTCTTTTGATCTTACAGTAGAATTAGACTCTTCCCTATAATTGCCTAAGATGTTGCTTAAAAAAAATAAAATATTTTATTCTTATAAAAAATAAGAAAAAAAGAAATGATTCCATTTCATTACTAGATATTTGACCATCTTTCTCTAGGAAGATACTGTGTCTCTATCTTCTGTTGTCTAATTTTTGGCAGAAGTTCAAAAATGTAATAAAAAAAACAATGTTCTTTCAGATACTAATGTATGTACTGTGTGTGGGTGTTCTGTATACAGAACAGATGCCACGATAATTCCACCACATTAAAGTTTGTCTTTAAGAAACAAAGAAATCTACCGTCCCTTGTCCCTGACCCAATGCTAACTAGAATGTGTGTAGAATGAATCAGAAAGGGATTTCAGGGTCAACTCTGATTTTGTCATTTAAATCATTCATTCAACCACCATTTACTGAATGCTCACTCTTAGTCAAGTTTCAGTGGGTCTGGAAATAAAAAAGTAAAATGAACAAAACACAAAACAAACAAACAAAAAACACCTTTCCTAGTTTTGAGGAGCTTAAACTTAAGTGGGAAAGAGAAACACTACGAATCCAAACAAGACAAAACAGGGGCGCCTGGGTGGCTCAGTCGGTTAGGCATCCAGCTCTTGATTTGGCTCATGATTTGGCTCTTGATTTAGATCATGATTTGGTCATGATCTAAAATTTTTTTAGTTCGAGCCACACATTTGGCTCTATGCTTATAGTGCAGAGCCTGCTTGGGATTCTCTTTCTCTCCCACTCTTTCTGCCCCTCCCCTGGTCATGCTATCTCTCTCTCTCAAAAATACATAAATAAACATAAAACATTATTTTTAAAAAAAGACAAAACAAAAAAATTAAATAGAAACGTAAAAATATTTTGGAAATACTGAAAAATAATTATACCTTGATGTTGAAGAAAAGACTCAAGAAAAACTATACTTCATATAAGGAAGTATATATGATCTAGGCATTAAGAACTTACTGGGCCCCAGGGATGCCTGGCTGATTCATCAGTGAAGTGTGCAACGCTTGATCTCAGGGTTGTGAGTTCAAGCCCCACATTGTGCATAAAGTTTACTTAATAAACACACACACACACACACACACACACACACACACACACACACATTGGGCCCTGTTGGTCTATGATTGACTATATTATACACAAATCTTTTTTTCCCTTACTCATTCATTCATGCAATCAGTTCAATGAAAATTTATTGAGTATCTGTTTACCTGCATTCAAGGGGGTTGGAGTTTTTGTATCTCACAGAGTAGAAGTGGCCAGAAGGTATTTTTAGGTCCAAAATAAGTAGTTAAGTCAGAGTTTGGTTCCAAAAAAAACCTCTCTTTAAGATGCCCCAATCTTAACCACTATGCTGGATATTACTTCTAGTATAGCACAGAACAGTTATCCTATTAAAGTAGTTCTCAGATTGAGATCTTCAGACCCCTGGGGCCTCCTAAAATCATTTGTAGGGGTCCCGTAAAATCAAAACTCTTTTCATAATGATACTAAGGTGTAATATCCCATTTTCATTTTGTTGCTATTATACTGATGGTACAGAAGTGGTGGGTAAGCAGCTGGCACCTTTCCACTAATCAAGGAAGGGAAACAAAACTGTACTGGTAGTTATCTCTCCACTGCCACACATTCACTGTTGTTTTTTTTTTTTTTAAGCCATGTTTACTTAGAATGTCCTTGGTGATGCAGTATGTCATTAGTGTTATTAAATCTTGACCTTTGAGTATATATTTTTAATATTCTGTAAGACAAAATAAGGACTTTTCACCTAAAGCACTCCCACTGCATATTAAAAGACAATAATGCTCTTGAGTAACAGACTTATGAGACTGTTTTGAATTGTAGGCTGAACCAGACACCATCTTTACTTGAAAAATTAACCACCAGAACAATTCTGATTATTCAAACTTGGGATATTTGATATTTTCTCAAAATGAAATGAAGTGAGCCTGTCACTTCATGGAAAACAACTGCCATTATTTCTTGCCAATGATAAAATTTGAGATTTCAAGGCAAAATTAAACTTTGAAAACTTTTATCTGCTACCATGAGCTTGAGAACTTCTCAATAGTTGAGATTTTTTCTGGTAGTATCTTTGGTGATACTGGTTAATGTAATCATTTCTGACATTGTCTAATGCAATATCTTGCCAAGTAGAAGATATGTATACCTCAGCAAATCGATATTTTTTAAACAATGAATGCACTGCGTTACAAAATCATATTTGAGTCTAAGATCCATTCCAAGTGAGAGCTAGACCAATGGATTTTAAATATAAGGATTTCATTGATGTGGTTTCAGACTCCACATTACAAATAACCTTTAAGAAACTAGTTTGTCAAAGTTATAAATAGGATCAAAGAAGAATATCCACAATTATCTGAAAAGGCTATTAAAATATTTCTCCCTTTTCCAACATGTATGTACATTTGCTTCATATGGTTGAAGCAAAACAACATATTGCAACCAATTCAATGTAAATGCAGATATGATAATATAAGTGAATAGAAAATACTAAGCCAGATTTTAAAATAATACTTGAAACAATTTAACACAATGAAACACTAGTTAAAATTTTTCAGAAAATAATTTTTTCATAAAATGTTAACATGTAATAGATTAATATTATTTTATGTAGATTGCAAAATATTTTTAAAGGTCTCCAGTTTAATTCTAATATGGGAAATTTTGATAGATTTGTCCTTCATAAACAAAAGCTCTTTGGACTCCTCAGTAATTTTTAAAAGTGCTAGGTATCCCGAGGCCAAACGTTTAAGAACTACTGCCCTCTCAGATATAAAACTATACTATAATGCTAGATTAATTAAAACAATATGCCTTAGTGCAAGAACATTTAAGCACATCAATGAAGACAACAGAGTCTAGAAACAGACTCATATATATGATAATTAAATACTATGATAGAGTTTGCATTTTAAATTAGAAGTTATATCATATGGGATCTCGACAGGAAACAGATGGTACTATAAAATGAGGTAATGACAGAAATTTTAATAAAGGGACTATTTTCAAGGGTATGAACTGGATTAAAGGGAATTAATAGGGATAGAAAACACCATTTTGCCAGAAACAGTGAGATCCTCTAACATCCTAGGTCTGAAAATCAAAGGGAAGGAAGCATGCAAGCTGGAGACTGAACTACTCCTTATATAGGAGAGGAGGCAGGACAGTGGGCTTCCAGATGAGAAACAGCCATTGTCAACCAACCAGCAAGCCAACAGGGAGGGAGCTGGAGGAACAACCAGATCAGTCCCCTCCCATCCTCTGATCTCTAGATGGTGCTTCCTGTTGGCCAAACCCAACTGAGAGACAGACCATTCTAGACACAGAAGCTAAAAATGGTGGAAAGAGGATGTGGAGGGGCAAGTAGAAGACATCCATTTCTGTCTACTCCCTTTTCTCCTCAACATAGCCTCTTATTATTTGCCTAGATCTGTTCAGGCCTATCTACCATTTCTATTTAGTAATGGAATGCTCCTATGCATGTCTAATTTTATGGTTCAGTGGATTAGATAATACCCAGATTACTATGGGCAGTTTAGAGGGCAAAGTTACATACAGTGTCCTAGATCTTTCCTCTGGAGAAGGATCTGATGCAGAATCACACTCTATACCTGTGACTTATGGTAAAGGAACTAAGCAAGTCACTGAAACAGGACCCCTCAATTTGATAAGGACACCAGGTTCCTCGGAAAACGGACCTGCAAACTGGATAAGAGGTCATTAATGTCCTCTACAGTGACTCAAACAGGGTTTCTGCTTACCAGAGCTAAAAATTATTTTGCTTAATCTGTCAAACATCATTTTGATAGGCCCATCTATTTCATTTTTGGGGATTCTATGATCAATCAGCCATTGCCAAGACCAACCTTGCAGGTTTAAACACCCTGATTACAACTGTATTCCTAGGATTTACTGTGTTAAATATTGCTCCCACCAGGTCTCTGATTATTATGCATGACCATTCATTTGGCCTCTTACGATTCAAGGCTCATGTTATTTCCTACTGAAATGAAAAAGTCCAATTCTATCGCATCATCTCCCATTGTCATCTGTGACCTGCAGAAGACAAGTGAATTGGGACTTTTCAACAGGTTGGATTTTCTCTGTCCTTATTCCTCTAATCTGGGCAAGTTAATTTCTAAGTCAGGCAACAGCTAATTTAGGGGAATTTTTCCCTTTTGCAGCAGACTGGGAATACCCTTTGCCAATCTCCAGGGCTAAATCACATTTTTTTCTTGAATTTCAAATCCTTCTACTTATTGATTTACTTCATCTGTTTCATCATTGCCCTTTTGAAGGTAATCTGTTTTACTCTGGCTGCTTAAATGTTATCTCTGTTTTATGTTTTCAGCAGTTTTTCACAAAGTACCTGTTTTTGTTTTGTTTTGTATTTATCCTGCTTGGCATTCACAAAGCTTTGTGAATGTCTGTGCAATTTTTTTCCATCCATTTTGGATAACTCTGAACCATTATCTCTTCAATTACTACAGAATAATGGGTTCTGCCCCATTTGCTTTCTCCTCTCTTCTTGTAATTCCAATTACTTATATGTTAGACCATTTAGCTATGCTCTGCATATCTCTTCCACTGTTGTCTTAATTTCCATCATTTAGTTTTCCTTTGCTTTCATCTGGATATTGTCTTCTGTCCTCTCTTCCAAATTGTTAATTCTTTCTTAAGCTGTTTATTTCTGATGTTAAACTTTATCTTACGTACTCTTTTTCCATCTTCTATATTCTTAATTGCATTTATCTTATTTCCTACTCCCAGAATTATTTTATCATATAGCTTCAATTTCTGCTAAAATTCCTAACTTGTCATTCATTTTTTTTGGACATATTCATCATAATTAGTTTAAAATCTTCTATACCACCAACATCTGGTTACTATTTGGGGTTTTATTTTACATATATATATATATATATATATATATATATATATAAATATATAAATATATATATATATTTGGTCAGTTCTTGTCTTTTACATGTTTGATAATTTTTTTATAGAGCACTAATGTTTTGCATGAATTATTAAATAGAAAAATTAAAAAAAAATTAAGTTGGAAGTTCTGAATGGTGCTACTTCTGCCAGAGAGTGTTTACTTTTACTACTAGCTGACAATCAGGGTAGGAAGTGATAACCTTAATACAGCATGAGATTAAGCTGATTCAGAGGGAAGTTTTATTCATTATGATGTTTCTCATTTACTCCCCACTTTTGAGTAATGGCTTTTTTGGTGTGTCAACTGAAAACCCCATATGTTTGCCATGACCCTTCCTCCTTGGTGGGCTTGGAGTCCCATGGTATTTCTTAATGCTAGCTCAGATTCTCATTTTCTTAGCCATGGCTTTCTATTTACATTTTCAGTCTCTCAGGGCAATGCTTTAGAATTCGCAAATATCGCAGGAGGACTCAGAGTCAAGTGTCAAGCATACCTCTTTGGATTTCCCTTTCCACAGGATGTTGGATCTTCAAGTCCTCATCACCCTGACAGCTTTCCAATGCTATCACACTGAGTTTTTACAAATATCTTACCCATTATTTCTGCTTGCTCTTAGCAAAAAGATTGGTTTGATACAAGCTACTCTTCCATAATTGGAAGTAGAACTTCTACTCTCATGATCTAATTAATGATTTAGTTGGATCTAGATAACTAGGTTGGAAAAAATTCCCAACAGAAAATCGAAAACTTTGCTGTTGAAATTTTCCACTCACTGCTACTGCTTTACTATGCTTTCTGAGAACTTTTCTTTTCCATTTATTTTTATGAAGTCCTGTTTTTTGAAATTTCAAGATGATGTGCCTTAGACCTTTCTTCATCCTTTGTACTGGTCATTTAAAAACACTCTTTTAATCAGAAGATATGTTCTTCAACTTTAGGAACTTTTTAAATTATTCTTTATAATTTATTCTAGGCCATTTTTATTGCTGATTCCTTTTTAAATTCTCTTATTTGGGTGTGGATTCACTCAGACTGATCCTTTCTTTATATTTCCTTTCCTATTCTACAACTCTGTCACTTTATCTTACTTTCTGAAAAAGTTCCTTAACTCTGTCATCTAAGATTTCTATTGACTTTTTCATTTTTGCAATCATATTTTATGCATGTTCTTTCTGGTTCTCTGAAAGATACTTTTTATAGCATGCTTTTCTTGCCTTATGGAAATAAAATCTTTTATATTTCTGAGGATATTGATGATTTTTTAAATTCTAGTTTTTATCTCTGCATAATCTCAGATTTCTTCAAATTTTATTACTGCTATTTTTGTTCATATTGGCTTCTGTCTTTCAAGTTAAAGACTTTCTCTCAATGTGTGATGGTTTGCTCCTTGTCTGCCAGCTCACATTAAATAATCTGGCAAGAAAAAGATCACTGAGAGTCTATGAATATGACTGGAACTTGCTGACTGATGGTTTCACTATAAGGTGGTCTGTAGGGATTTCTCTCTGAAGACCTTGAGATTCCTCAAAAAGACTTCCAGTTCCTTTCCTGCAGATTAATTTTGACTTCTGGTTTCCTGAGGATCTCTTGTATTTAGAATATTTAGTACATCCCTGCCCCCAAGTTATGGTCAGATGCTGTTTGAAATTTTTCGGAAAGTGAACCCCCAGTTTTTTGCTAGCATGGGTGAGGACCAATAATGGGGAGAGAATCTGACAGTTAACTACTTCCTAAAGAATCTTCCAATTAGAACTGCTTTTTAATTCCTCTTAAACACAACTTCCAGCATGGTGCCCAATACCTTTGACCTCTAGTAAGCGGTTTTGCAAAGAAAATTAACTTGCTAGTGAGCTTCTCTCAGTGACAACTTAGACTTCAGATTTCTCAAGTTGGCTATTCCAGTCACCACTTGTCCACCTACTGTCCTGCTTTCTGTCTTGTTCATGCCTGTGCACTGACGGTCTTCATAAACTGTTGTTTTGGTGGAATTTCAGAAGGCAGCAGATAAAGGCATCCATTCAAATACCATCATTAACTCGATGCCACTGTTTGCTTTTAATAAGATACCATTCTGGGGATGCCTGGGTGGCTTAGTGGGTTGAGCATCCAACTTTGGCTCAGGTCATGATCTCACAGTTCACAAGTTCAAGTCCCATATCTGGCTCTGTGCTGACAGCTCAAAACCTGGAACCTGTTTCGGATTCTTTGTCTCCCTCTCTCTCTGCACCACCCCCCTCTCACTTGTGCTCTCCCTCTCTCAAAAATAAATAAACATTTAAAAAAATAAAAAAATATATATGCCACTTTGTACCATTTTACAAGGGCATGTGTTATTTTTTAATAAAAATATATTAGCAAGTAAATATTTTAAAATATAAATGTATAAATTTGCTGTCCCAGAGAATGGATGTGAGTGTCAGAACTTTTTTTTAAGTTAATATATTTATTTTGAGACAGAGATTCAGAGAGAGAGGGAGAAGAGAGAATCCCAAGAAGGCCCCACACTGTCAGTGCAGAGCCCGACACAGAGCCCCACAAACCAAACCATGAGACCGTGACCTGAGAGGAAATCAAGAGTCAGATGCTTAACCAACTGAGCCACCAAGGCACCCCAAGAGCCAGAACTTTTGAGTACCAAAGACATGGCTGGTACTCAAGTGGGATTTTCTGGCATAAAATATGAAAGAGCTTTATGTTGTTTGATTTTTTAATTAACAAGCATTCATTCATGATGTAATTAAATTTGAAAATATATATATACAAATATAGCAGGACATTTTGGCATGAATAAGATTGATGGTGGACTTGGATGAGCATTATTGATAGAACATATATTTGAAAGATGAAAAAAATGCTGGTATTGACGCTTGTGAAAGACAAGTTCATATTTTGCTAGAACTTAATTATCCCAGAGAAAAATCTGTGTGTATATATAAATGCCTTTGTGTGGGTACACATAATTTTTAAGTTATATAAAAATCAAGTTAAGCAAGATCCATCCAGGACTCAAAGAACATAATACATGAATAATTTGAAGACTTTCTATTAAATGCCGGAAGCTTAAATTTATAAATTTAATGTCAGTCAAGTATTGATTACCAAGACTTCAAAACTCATAAATTTGTAAAACCTCATTCAAGAAAGGCTTGGCATCATAATCACTTTGGCTTTTGTCCCTTTTTTATAGGCACTTACTGATTATCAACATTGTACCAAGCAGTACAGTGGTATTAAGATACACAGAAGCCAATTCCTGATATGAGATTTCCTGATTCTACCTTGGAATTTGTTATTGTACCTTGAATGAAGTGGGCAGGCCTCTCAAGTGTATTTCTTTTCTTTCTTTCCTTCTTTCCTTTTTTTTTTTTTTCTTTTTTTAAGTAGGCTTCACACCCAGTGTGGAGTTGACCACAGGGCTTAAACTCACAAACCAGAGATCAAGACCCGAGCTAAGATCAAGAGTCTAATGCTTAACCAACTGAGTCACCCAGGCACCTGCTGCTATTTCACTTTTAATAGGTAACAGCTAATTTCTCTGTCTGCTATTTCTCCAAGTTCAATTTCTTCTGCCTCAGCTATGCAGCACTTTTTAACTACTTGTGGTATTTCTTACGATTGTTTCCTCCGTCTGGTACTCTACTAATTTCTGTTCCTGCTTTCTATTTCTAAAAGTTCTCTACTACAAGAGCTGCAGTGAGGCTGTTCAGAAACTCAAAGACAAGTCCAACTCTAAGACAAGTCCAACTTGGGAATGCTCTGCAGGGGCCACTTACCTACCTGTCTAAATTTTACCGTTCCTTGAAGAACTTTCCAGTTTACTCAAATCCCCTTTTACTCAAATTCCCAATTTACTCAGATCCACTTACAACAGTTGCTACATGCAATCAGAACTACAGAAGTGGTAGCCACTAGTATTTTACTTATTTTACAAATGGGAGATTGGCTTGGAGGGATTTAAGTTATTCGGGTTCAAAGAGCTGGCATCGTGTCAATTAATGACTGTATTATTGTTTAAACAGTTGTCTATTTTTGGACACCTATTCTAATCCTCGATATTCTGAAAAATGCTTCAATAAACACCACTATATCTAAATAATCATGTTCATCCTAGTTCTCCCCACCACACATACAGGATAAAATCCATAGAGTCATAGAGTATGTCCAAATTTAACATTTTGGTGTATGGCCAAAATATCTTTCAACTTCATCTCCTAGCAGCCATACATGAAGATGTTCATTCACTTCAACTCTTATTAACATTGGGTAATATTTACTTTTTATACCAGAATCCACCTACCCTCAATTTTAACACTTGTTAAGACAATTTTGTTTTTTTTTTTTTTAAGTAGTTTCTTCTTTGCCAATATTTGGCAAGAATTAAACAACATCAAAATCTCTGTTCATTTAGAAAATATAGATCAACATTCCAAACTATTGTCCTTGTTTCCCAGCACAGACTAAATTTTTTTTTGGAAAAGTACATCATATCCAACATATTGTGGTTGAAAGAACACTGGGTTGGCATCTACTATGTGTCATCTGGATAAGTATTTCCCTTTCTTCTCAATGTTCTCTCATGGGGCATGGTTATAAGTCGTTTGCTTGGTCCCTTTCCTCTGAATATGTTAATTGGAAATGAAATTTAGGTTATTCTAGATACATCTTGAAGACAAATAATGTTTGGACATCTTGTGTTTGTTTTTGATTTTCCCTAAAGAGTATGCTTTAACCCATTCTGTTTTAGCCATAGATACAATACTGTTTATCAGCCTCTGAAGACTTTTCTCCCTGTCTGAGACTACAGTGGAAGCTGGAGTGGTGGTGGTCAAGGTGGAGAGATAGAAGAATAGGAAAACAGATTGATTTGGGGATTCTTTATCGAATGGGTGTTTGGAGATACCATGCTAAACAAGTAAGAATATTAAGAAGTATAAATTCTGCATGTCAACTATTCAAAGGTTTCTTAAGTCTTAGCAACTAAAAACAAATCTAAAGTTGAAAAATTAAATACCTGAGGGAGGAGTAAAGCCTAGACACTCCATAGCTAAACTGTCAGTTCCATGTCAATACCTCTGGTAATTGATCGAGAAAATGAAACGTCTATGAAGACAGCTATGACTTTCATCTCTGCTACAAGCAGAACAGCAGAAACTTGTTCAGTTGTGTTAGATACACACATGCATGAGAGAAGAGAGACAGTATGTTGGTACAAGTTTAATAACTAGATCTCTAAACAAAAGAAAGCCCTGATTTGTGGCATTTGCCAATTTCTGTAGTGTAAATGCTCCCGCCATGGCCAATTTCAACCTCCCAACAAGATGTCACTGACTGTGGTGTTGGGAAGAGGTTCATATAATCAACTTTCACAAGCCGGTGCAAGCCAGACCTAGCATATCACTACGGAGCTTCAAAACAAATGGCAATCTACTATATCATCACAGGAGTCTGTAACATCAGCTGCCTACATCACTACACATAGTAAACCTAATGTGTGTTGTCAAATGTAGTAAAATGCTTAACAAGGACATAGGAGTAAACTTTCATACTTGTTCTGTCCCTCAGCTTATATGGTCCATGCTACCCCTTGAGCTGCATCTAAAAAGTTTCCTCCTTGATCTGTGGAAAATAAATGAAAATGACCTTCTGGAGGCTGAAGAAAATAAATTATTAACCCCTAGGGCCACAGAAAATAAATAGGGAGGCTTTGTTCAAACTAAAGAAAATAAATTAAACATAAAAGATGCTATTTCAGGGACAAAGATTTATCATTTTTAAAGCTGGTTGAGGGCTAGACTAATATTGCAAAGTTCCAGAGAGTAGCTTCTACATGGCTTCCCTAAAAAACTCATTATAAACCAACTACAGCCATCCTCTGAATTGCAAAACGCCCAGGCAGTAGTCTGGTAGCTCATCCCTCTGCCTATTCTTCAAGAAAGAAATTGTCTTCTTTCTTTATGGAATATTATGCCCCTGTTCTTTTTCCTTCCTAAGTTGCATTGCATGTAAGTGGTAAATTGTCCTATTTCAGCTGAGAGACAACTCACCAAAGAACATATTCAAAGGCATCTTTCCAGCTTCTTAAACAGTCTCCTTTTGAAAGTGTGGAGTGATCCACTCACTATCTTCCTATGGTTAACAATGATTTCACTGGCTGACTTGTGTCTCAAAGAGCCTAACTTTGAATTATTATTTGGTATGGCAGGATTCCTTGTTACACCTATAAGAACAATGAAATAATTGAATCTGAGGGAAAGAATACACATGAATTTGAAAAAGGGTGCATTTCGGTGTTAGTCCCTATTAAAGATTTCCTGTTTATTCTCTAGAAGATGCCACATAAATTAAACATAAGAAAAATAGAAGATAATCTTGCCATTTGCTCCCAAACTGAGAAGTATTTATAACTGAAAAAAATTAAACCTTTTGTTTTCCAGTTTCTGTTATGAATAGGTTAATCCCAAGACATGCATTGAGCACCTACCATGTGATGGCAACTGTATTAGTTCCTAAAGCAGTCTTTCTCATCTTTGTCTGCATATCAGAATAAATTGCATAGCATTTTTAAAATAACTGATATCTGAGCCCTCACCTCAGAGAATCAGATTCAATGCATCCAGAGTGGGACTCTAGTATATTTAAAATCCTGTGTGATATGCATCCAGGGTTCTGAGCATTATATTAGAAATGCCAGTGAGACTAAGATCTGGTTACTGCCCTCAAGTAGCTGCCATCTAAAAAGGGAGATGTCTTAGCTCAAGTGGCCATAACAAAATAATACAGATTATATCCATCAATTCTTATGTATATGAGGATGGTTGCACCTGGGTCCAAATATTGAGTACTATATTTGAAATACAGATTACTACTTTCAAATCTTTAAAATATCAAAAATGGCCTCAATATCACTGACTGTATTCCTTACATTGTGCCTTTTATTTCTGTGACTTAATTACCTCGTAACTGGAGGCTACACTTGTGGTGAGCAAAGCATAATGTCCAATCACTGTGCTGTGCACATGAAACTAATGTAACACGGTGTGTCAGCTATACTCAAAAAATTAAAAATTTTTAAAAAGAAAATGCTAAAACATTAATTAAAAAGACCTCATTATTATGGAACATTATATTGTTGCTATGAAAATATATGCTTAGTAAATGATCATTTATTGGAAGATCACATTAATGAACAATCTCATCTAATACAAACATGACCAAGAACCCAATATTAGGCATATGTGTGCATGTATGTATACACAGACACACACTATAAGAGGTATCTTAAACTCCATATATTTAACTACAGAATGCCAAGTTCTTTATTCAGAACTCAATTAGTCTCACTTTGTATTCCTCAGCCAAAGGCAAATTAAGGGGGTAGAGGATACTAGTGTAAGATAAATTGTCAGCATAGATGATGTTAACAATCTACAGATGGGTAAGTAAGTGATGAGGCAGAAGAATGTTCAAATTCATACATAAATAACATGAAAACTGAAAACGGCCTCAGTTGGGACCATCTCACCGAAGGTTTGTAGATATTTCAAAAGTCTCTATGGGATTCAGTCTATTAGTACACCATAGAGTATCCAGTGACAAATGCTGACTGTGCCTAATCTGGAAAGTAAAAATTATATTCAATATTATTTAGTAAGGCAAGTTTTACAATACTTGGAAGCACAGTTCTTTAAATTTTAAAAAGTTAATTTCTGTATTGGCATAGTTAAGTTTCTTTCAGTCGTGTGAAATCCTAATTCAAGAATAACGTGGGTGGGGGATGGGCTAGATGGGTGATGGGGATCAAGGAGGGCACTTGTTGTGATGAGCAATGGCTGTTGTATGTAAGCAATGAATCACTGAATTCTACTCCTGAAACCAATATTGCACTGCATGTTAACTAACTAGAATTTAAATAAAAATGTGAAAAGGAATTTTAAAAAATAACAGATAATTGCTTATAGAAAACAAGGTAAATACAATGCCCACATCTTGGTTAACAATACAAGCAATGTGTGCCATTGTAGTTTTTTTTGTTGTTGTTGTTCTGTAGGTATATTCAATTCTGGGGCTTTATAAAGAGTATAGTATGATAATTTGATTCTAACTCTAAAACTCAAGCCCTTTCTGATATGCTAAAACAATTCTTTAAAATGTGTATGAGGGAATTCAACAAGATAGGAATACTTCTTTGATATAGGTTAAATTTCCCTGAAAAGATAAATAGGACTCCTATCTGCTAAATGGGCATAACACTTTTAATAAGTATTCCAACCTAGAGGCTTAAAAAGTACATGAATACGTAAATACAAGCAACATCATGAAAGGGACCCCATATTTCTTTATTCCTCTATCAACAGGAATCGTAATCTTTCCTCTGCAAAAGGATGAGCAACTCTTTGAAAAACTGGTCAGAGAAATCAGTTGTTAAAAGTATAAACGAAGACTTTAATCATGCATAGTCAGAAACCATATTTGAGGATCATGCATTTCCATGTGACCTAATTTTAGATGTCCTAAAAAGCTGTAGTTGTACTATTATTAAAGCTTTAAAGGGTTTTAAAATTTTCTGACTTAGCTGGAGATCAATAAAATTAATCAGACTTTTCCCAAGCAATTAGGTGTTGATAAGAGACTGTCATTCCATTCTATTTGTTGAGGCATCACTTGAATTTCATTTGGACTATTTGCTTCCTGCATACTTCTTTAAAATAAAAATTTTGTACTGGTTATAAAGTTATAACCAGTTTTTATTCATATAAAACAACAACAAAAAAGAACAGTCATACCCATCACCCAGAATCAATAACTCTTAACAAATCAGTGTAATTTAGGTTAGTTCTGATCATATTACATATATACAATTTTAAATACTGGGGTTTTATTTTCACTGAAAATATCTTAAATAATATTTCCCCATGAAGTCTTTTGTTAATGTCATTTTAAATGCTGCATATCATTCTATCTAATATCCAATTTACCGAATTTATGTTGTTTCCAAATATACCACAAACTTCACAGCTCCTATGAGAAACATGAATAGTGTTAAATGAGGTATCAATAAAAGCTTTCAACCGATGTGGAGGCATTAGCCGATCAATCGATCACCGTGTATGTGTTTAGCATCTGTGATGTGTCTCACGCTGAACTAGGAGTTATAAAGATGACTTGGTTCAGAAGTAGGAGGATGCAAGGTCAGTGGGAATGAGAGGGCAGGGCTGTGGTCCTAAGAAAGAACCCCCACCTGAGTCCTGGGTTGTCATCCCAACCACATCTCCCCAGTGCCCTGTAACTAACTCTAGGCAAGAGATCAAATTGCCCTGAGCCCATTTCCTCTACCTTTAAATGAGAATTAACTGACATAATCCACATAATCCTCTTAGCTATGTCCCTGACTCACAGAAAATGTTCACTAATTGCTAGTACTGTTTTCATAGTCACTTGCTATGTGATCTTGGTCAAATTCTGAGATTCATAGAGTGTAGGTTTCCTTAAAGCTCCCATAATGGCCACTAGGAAATGTGGGATAATTCCCAGGACAGGAAGGTAAGTGAAACTTTGTATCTTATAGGAAGAAAACACATGAATTAACACATTAACACATGGGACTGTCACTGTGGTACATACACCCTTTATACGTGTACTTACTTATACTCTTGAATACCCCTGGGGAACGGATCATTTTAATACATGTTATGAGGTAAGGAAACTAAAGTTAGAAAGCTAAAGTAACTTCCCCAACCTTAGTTAACTTGTGAGTAGCCAGCCAGGGTTCAAATCTAGTGGACTGACTTCACAGCACGTCCTGGGACTCTGTATTCCCTTGCTGTTAAAAAAGTTAAACAGGAAGGAAGGAACAAATGAAGAAAACAAACATTTTTATAAAACAGGAAGTACTTTTAATAAATAGAAAGTTGCACTTAATTTATTCTATTTGCAACTTTAATATTCAAATAATATGTTTGCTTTATGATTAGGGTTAATTTACTTAAAAAATGTATTAAGGGATGGGGCGCCTGGGTGGCTCAGTCGATTAAGCGGCCGACTTCGGCTCAGGTCACGATCTCGCGGTCTGTGAGTTCGAGCCCCGCGTCAGGCTCTGTGCTGACAGCTCAGAGCCTGAAGCCTGTTTCAGATTCTGTGTCTTCCTCTCTCTGACCCTCCCCCGTTCATGCTCTCTCTCTGTCTCAAAAATAAATAAACGTTAAAAAAAAAAATGTATTAAGGGATACTATACATCAGTAACTGTGTTAGATGCTGGAGTTACAAATATTCCCATGATGTGTGAATATCATTATATTATATGGTAACATAAGGTTGCAAGTGAAATTAACATCCCTATTCCGCTGACCTTGAAATAGGAGGATTGTTCTGGATTATCTGGATGGGCCCAATGTAATACCAACAGTTCTTTAAGGTGAAAGCAGAGACCTGTGAACAGGACAGAGTGGCAGGATATGAGAACGAAGTCTACTGGCCAGTGTAGGCTTTGATGATGGAAGGGGAGGCCACCAGCCAAAGAATGCAGGCAGCCTCTAGCAGTTGTGAGAGCCAAACAAAAGGAATTCTCTCCTAGAACCTGAAGAAAGGAACAAAGCCCTGCTGAGACCTTGATTTTAGCCCTGTGAGACCCATTTCAGATTTCTGACCTCCAGAACTGTCAGATATAAATGTGTTTTGTTAAGTCACTAAGTCTGTGGTCATTTGTTATAGCAGTAATAGAAAACGAACACAACAGCTTAAAAACCGTTGCTGAATTGGTATAGGGAGACTAAAACATCTGGCGGAGAACTCATGAAAGTCTGCACTCAAATTCCTTTGCATTTGTTTTGTTTCCCTTTGAAGACAGTATATTTGTAAACTGTGAAAGACGCATTATTCGTGTGCTTTATGCAAGAAGGAAAACAAGGCACTGCATTGAGTATAACTATACTCAGAGAAAATGTATCAAAGGACAGGAAAATAAATGAAAACATATCCTTTTGATTAATATAAAACAACATTTCTATGTATACTTTTGTAAGATTCTCTACTTTGACTTCTGGATTAGCCAATCCCTCCCTCCCTCACCTATTTATTTAACAAACATCGGTGAGTAAACTACTCTGTGCCAGCCAGCATAGAATGCCAGGTACACAGATGAACAGGGCATAACCCTATCTGCTTCAGAAAACCAATGCTAGAAATGTTTTAAAAATACCAGGGAAATTCGGGGGCGGCTGGGTGGTTCAGTTGGTTAAGCCTCTGACTCCAGCTCATGTCATGATCTCATGGTTCAAGAGTTCAAGCCCCCTGCTGGGCTCTGTGCTGACAACTCAGAGTCTGGAGCCTGCTTTGGATTCTGCGTCTCCCTCTGTCTCCACTAACACTCCCCCATTTGTGTTCTCTCTCTTTCTCCTTCTCCCTCCCTCTCTCTCAAATAAAAAAATAAAACATTAACAAAATACCAGAGATGGGGAGCTTAAGTGCTTAACCAGAAAAGAGAAATACTGTAGCATCCCATGCCTGCCACCCACTACTGAATGATGTTAACAATTTGTGCTGCAAGTGATTTATATCACAGGGAAAATTGTAATAGAGCTTTTTTCTTATGTTTCTTTCCAAAAATATTACCTGTGTTGTTTAAAATGCACACCATCACATTTGAAAACGGCTATCACATGCTAACTGCAAAGAGAATAAAACTGTTTTGTTGGGCTTAGCACTTTCCAAAGCTCTGGGAGTTTATCATCAAAATAAAAACCCATTGTTCAGGGAGAAGTGAATAGCAAGAACATCAAGAATTGTAGAGAAGATTATTCATTTGCAGTCCTATTTGGCAGGATGTCAAATCTGTGAGCTTTGTTGTGCCCTGAATTGCTGAAGTCACAATGCTTGGTCTGGCCAATTTTCACCTCCTTGGCCTCTCTTCACCAGTTGGGCCAATTTACCATATTGGACCTGCCTCCAGGCTCTGCTAGCATTTTTAATGAGGATTTTGCCTCCTTCCCCCTTGCCTCTGAGATATCTTCACTATGCTTGAGTGGATTCAAGATCGTGTAGAAGTAATGGAATTAGGCTGTCAGCACAGCTCTGCTTAATATGTTTTTAGTCCGCTTTTGTTTGAGGGATTCATCTTTCTTAAATTCTCAGTGCTCTTCAGCACCACCGAACAGAATAACATTAGTGTGCTCTTGTCATTATATCACTAGTTAGACATACCCTTCTTTTGCAGGAGAAAACTCAGAGCAATAGCATTCATTAGCTACTTACATTAAAGCCTTGACAAAACCCAGGTTGGAGTGTGAAAACTCATTTACACCTGCTGGAAGGGGATCATTAGCCAGCTGAATGATTAGAGCAACTGCATGCCCAGGACTGGGAAGGACAAGAGGGTCCCAGGGTTCGAAGTCTCAAAGCTTTTAATGCCAATGGTGTTGAGCACTTAAGAATTCTGATACCAGAATCAGAATTAGTTCTATGACAAGCCTAAAGTGACACAGCCCTGCATTACTTCAGGGATTTTTCTTCACCCTAAGAAGGGCAAGGTCAAGAACACGCTGTTGATTAGAAAGTGCCAAGTATGGTGATCAGCAAGCCCTTCTTAAATTTAGCATGCTTTGCTTCAAGAGTCTTCATAGTATGGGGTTATTTTTTTTTCTCTTTACTGTTTCTTTTTTGTCCCCCTGAGGAGTGGAGTTGGAAGATAATATGGCTATACTGTTTTGTTTTAATGGAACTAAGACATGCACAATTAAAGACAATTCAACACACAAAATTAGAGACCATCTAGTCCAATGCTCCAGGTAGGTAGTGGCCTGCAAGAAACTCATGCATCCTTGCCATTGAAACAGGAAGTGCACAGGCTGCTCCTCCACTGTTCCTCTCCTCTCCCTCTTTCGTCATTCAAATACTCACCTTCCCCTCTACAAACGTGCAGAGAGCAGATGTGCAAGTCCTGTGTCAACACTGTTCATCCAGGCAGTGTGATGCCAGTTTTCCCTTCTTACAGGTACCCACCCCCAACCTCTCTAAAGAACTCTTAAGTTTCTCCCACCATTTGTCTTTAAAGCAAGAAGGACCTATGCACTCCCATAAGTTTCCTGCTCTTCCTATCTTATACAACCCTAAAGCAGAAAAGGAGGAGATTGTGGGTTCTTACCAAAGCCTGATAGGCATGTATGGCCCCAGGTCCTGTGGCTCCTTCTTACTTCCCTACTTAGAATGTTGAGTAGTTAGTGCATCTTCACCCAAGTTTTGGACACCTGTTAGCATCCTGATGAAAGAGGTACATTCCACTTATCATTACTTCCATCAATCTGACTCTATAATATAAAGTCCTGCCCTCCTTGTTGGCCGGTTTAATAACACAATTTTCCTTCTGCCTCAGCAACAGCTCAGCTCAAATCTTGACTGAACAAAGTTGCTGAACAAGTGGGGGTGGGGGGGGGTGCTGAAAGCAGGAGAAGAGCTCCCTAGGGGGACTCTGGAAGAGCTAACTCCTTCCCCAAGCCCAGCAAACATCTGCTCCTGACACTATTTCTCAGAAATCACAACAATCCCTGTTGAAGAAAAGGGAGGGAGGGAGGGAGGGTTTGCCAGGTCTGCATTTCCTTTGGTTGAATAGTCACCACTGAGCTAACTTTTAGAGAACAAAAGCAAAGACTCCCTTTCAAAGTGAAGTAGAAAAGTTACCTTCTCTGAAAAATATGCCTCCCACCCCCCACCAGAGTTTTTGGGTTGTCAACACAATCACTAAGATTTTGATAAAAGGGAAGTTGAGAGCTGAGGATTGAGGACAATTGAGTTTATCCGCAAAATTTCTCTGAAGGAGTTTTGCCAAGGTGCTGCTTCTAACTCGGGCTGGGAACAACTACAGATGCATGACAGACAAAGGAAGGAAAGGGAGCCTGGGTGAACTTTATTTTGGTTATGAATATGAGTCTTCAAATGAAAAGCATATAGTTCACTTGTGTTAGAGGGGACAAAATATATTGAATCAGCCTTGCAAAGAGAGATTTCAACATTGCTTTAACATAATCAGTGCTCTCCCCAAAGCTCAAAAAAAAAAAAAATTGTAAGCTGAATCCCAATGTTGTTACTATTTTTTTAATTTCTTGTCCCAAATAACTTTTTGCCCAGAGAAAAGAGGCCTTACAGAAAACACATGTGGTGATGCGTAGGACAGAAGAAAACCCTGTAACTCAGGAACTCTGATATTCTCTCTTGGCTTGGACTGTGGGTAAGTTAAAATAATGCTCTGAATAATTTCTAGAATTACCATAACTATTCACACTTTATAAAACACTTTCCATCATATGATCTCACTTAGACCTTGGAAGGATCTCATAAAATTTCTACTTGCTACCTCTAATTTTATAAATTAGAAAGCAAACACATTAAGTGTAAGGGTCCTGCTTAACGTCACAGAGCCAGACAATGTTAAAGTTGGATCTCAAAACAAAGTTTCATGGTTCCATTTCCTCATACTGTCTTTTTCCCCTGAACTAGCTCCAAGAATTGTCCAATACCTTTCCTACCTATTTGACTTTATTTTGTAGTACTCTGACACAGAGACCCCACTTAAGTCAGGGTACTGACTTCACTATTCCCTCAACGGTGGCCAACTCAAGTGTTAGACCTTAAATAAATGTTTGTCTGATGAACGAATCCATATACCATTTATTGAGAAGATATTTCAAGTACCTTACCTGATGTTCTTATATCCACAATTTTGTCTGGTCCTTAAAACACATCTATAAGGTGTCACGCCCATTTTATAGGTGAGAATGCTAAGACTCAGAAAAGTTAATTTTCCCAGATCACTCAACTTGAATGTGTACTTCAACCTGCACTCTGTTGATCCTGTATCTCTCCTCTCCTCCCCACATCTTTCCTCACCCAATCTGCACTATCCAATACAAGAATCACTAGTGATGTGGGGCTAATGAACACGTGATATGTGACTAGTCCAAACTGAGATTTGCTAGTAACTATACAAAATGCATCAGATTTCAAAGACTTAATATGAAAAAATGAATGCAAAAAAATATTTTCATGTTGATCACGTTATAAATCATATTTTGGGTAGATAAATATACCATTAAAATTTATTTCTTTTATCTCTTTTTATTTTTTTGTTCATGGCTACTAAAAAATTTTAAATTACATAACCGGCTCACCTTTGTGACTTGGGTTGTATTTCTATTAGACGCTGTTGGTCTAAATATTCCCTATGATCTTTCAAGCCTCACCTTCTCAAATATTAAGCCAAACAGCCCTTCTTTAGATTTCTAAGTCACTTGAGGGGCGCCTGGGTGGCTCAGTTGGTTAAGCGTCCGACTTCAGCTCAGGTCATGATCTTGCAGTTTGTGAGTTCGAGCCCCACGTCAGGTTCTGTGCTGATAGCTCGGAGCCTGGAGCCTGCTTTGGATTCTGTCTCCTTCTATTTCTGCCCCTCCCCTACTTGTGCTATGTCTCTATCAAAAATAGATAAACGTAAAAATAAATTTAAAAAATTCATTTCTAAGTCAGTTGAAATAAATATATACCATGAAATGCAGTACTTCCTTAAATTCTTTCCTAACTCTTCTGTGGGGAAGGAGTCAAGGAACAAAAACATTTTCTAATCTGCTCCCTTAATATATGATTCAATTTTGGTGTGAATTCAAGTTCTCATTCTTTTCCCTTATCCCTCCTCTCCTGCATCTCTGTCTAATAATAAGTGCCATTTTTAAAGTGTCTACTATTATATTAGTATATGCTAGAATATGCTCCAATAATCAATGAGCCTAAAAGCTTAACAACGAAAGTTCATTTTTTCACTGGTATAAAATCACTGGCAGGTATGGGCTTCTCCTTAAGTATTGGCTTATACTCCAGGTCACTTTGATTTCATGGTACCTCCATATGAGCACAGCTTTCATTATCACACTAAGAGGAAGAGCACATCAAATTAATACTTCCACTCAGAAGTGATATGTGTTACTCCCACAACATTTCACTGGCTATAGAAAGCCTTATGGCTAGGCTTAACTTCAAAGGAATGTGTAAGAACAATTCTATGTATTTCAAGTGAAGATAATGGAATATTAGTGAACAGTGGTAATGTCTACCATAACACCTTGCTGAGTGTTACAGTAGGTGACCTTGTGCTATTTCTAACTCTTATAACAATATTCTAAAGTGTATACTAACACCATTAAACAGAGGAATAAGACAGAGATTAAATAAGAGGAATAAGAGGGAGATTAAATAAGTTGCCCAAATTCACAGTGAATCAGTAGCTGAGTTAGGGTTTAGCCAGAACTCAAATCTTTCTGGTTATAAAACCTGAAAATTCCCAAATTTCTCCCTTATGCTTACTCTAAGAGAATCATTCATTTCTTTCATGGGTCCTTTTTAGCACTTGGTTCAAATTTATAACCTTTTATAATTCATTCTTTGTGATTATCTATGTGGCTGACTTTTCAGCTATACTGTGAGCTACTAAAGGGAGATGATTATCTACCTTCTATGCCTAAAAGAGTACACAGTACAGAGCTGTGGTTTAGGAAATGCTTTTTAATTGAATGACTCACTGATCCATTTTCCAGGGAATACTATGGAACCACTCAAATGTGTAAAGGTTATTCTATAGACCTTATGTAATTTAAAGTTCTATAAAAAGGGCATTTTTATATGATAGCCATAAGGGGAGAAGTTTTTACAGAGTAATCATGTTCTAGTTAAGGAAACAAAGGTAACTGAGAGAAAAGCTATTCAGGAAAAACAAGTCAATGTGATTCTCAAGTCGACCCAATCACAGTCAAACCCAGGGATCCAAAAACAAGCATCTAGCAAACCAAATCCATCCTCACTTGTTTGTTTAAATATTGACTATGCTGCCTTTGTGCTCCAATGGCAGAGATGAGTATTTCCAAAGTAACAACTATCTGGCCCCTTCCAGGAAAAAAAAAAAAGGCGGGGGGAGAGGGGGAAGCCCCTGGTCAAACCAAAACTCTTGAGAGTTAAACTGAATCAAAGCAATACGTGAATTCAAGGGTTTCATTACAGAAAGAACTTTTCAGTGCTCTCCCACCAAGGACAAAACAATATATTTGCAATAAAGAAAGCTGGTTTTACTGGCTCATTGTAACAAGAAGGAGCACTCCATGGGGAACTGTAAGGTGTATCTGAAAGAGTATTGGGGGGGGGGTTGTAGCATCATACACGTGTTAGGTGATTTGGGGGAGGGTTTAAGACAGTATAGTGGGTACTGCCAAAAAGTTGGGGAAAATTCTGACCAGGTGTCTGCATTAGACAGAGTTCTCCCAAGAAATAAAACCAGTAGGAAATACATTATGTATACATACATAAAACATATCTATAGATGATAGGTAAAAATAGATATAAGGAGATTTATTATGAGGAATTGGCTGACAATGTTATGGGGGCCAAGAAATCTCACAATTTATTGTCTGCAAGCTAGAGACCCAGGAAAGCTGGTGGAATGATTACATGTGAACATAAAGTCCTGGTAACCAGTGAATCAATGGTGTAAATCCAAATCCAAGGGTAGGAAAGGATGAAATGAGATGAGAGGAGATGACCCAGCACAACCAGTGAAGCAGGGAAAAAAGGACAAATTTCTCCTTCCTCTGACTTTTGTTATATTCATGCCCTCAACAGACTGGATGGTGTCCACCCACACTGGGGAGGTCAATCTGCTTTACAGTGTCCACCAATTCAGATGCTGGTCTCATCCATAAACATCTTCAGAGACATACGCAGAAATAATGTTTATTCTGGGCACTTGTGTCCAGTGAAGATGACACACAAAATTAACCATGACAGTATTTTAACACTTTTTATCTAAAAGGGAAGAGGAATGGAGCAGGGTTAAACCACACAGAAGCAGCAGTCACTCCTATTAGCTGTGGGATGGAGATGTTTGATCATTGCTTGGTTTGGACAGTGTTCTTGTTTTTATGCCTCAAATTACAGAGTGGTGTTGTTTTGACTTGTTCCATCATGGTCACGGAGTGACCGTGTCTGATACTGAGCTGTGGAATTATTTATGTTCATTAGAAGAACACCATGACCCAGCTAAGAGTAATCAAAGAACTAATTTTTTTCTCTCTCAGCACCTTGCCATAAGCTCCTCACAGAAACACAACAAAAGCGACCCCTCCCCCCTTTAAATTAGGTAGAGACCTTAGTGTGTTACAAAGAGTACGAGGTTTACAAGCAGACAGATCAGAGTTTAAAATACAAGCTCCAACATTTTCAACTACGTCATTTCTGAAAAATCTTAGAATAACATTGTTTTTCTTATAAACCTTATAAAGCTTAAATAAATAGGCCTATTTTTCCTATATGTAAGACAATGAAGTTGTTATAAGGATTATGTAAAATAATGTTTGTATTAACACAAAGTATAGTGTCTGTCACACAGGAAGGATTTGATAAATGATAGCTACTGTTAATACCAAATAATGATGGGCATCTCTTGCATCAAATATTTCATTTTAATGAACATGAACAATAAAGCAACAAGTATGATGTTGTTAATTGATAGGTAACAAATTTACCATTTTTTGTGGTAGACTATTCAGTGACCTAGAAAAAATATTGCAAAATAGCATTAAATGCATGCTCCCAATTTTCATGAATAAACTATCTTCAGATATTGGCAAAGTTAACTATTTTTATATACCAATAAGTGATTTATATTTCTCCTTCTATATGTTGGATATTCATATTTGGCCATTTTTACAGGTTGTTGAATATTTTTTGTACATTACCACGTCCAAAATAAATAACTGATCACCTTTCTTTTAAAAAGGTCCCTGCACGGCTATACTGACGAGGAGAATCACATTATCTGGCTATTCGGCTTTCACTTTACAATTCATGTCATCATGTTGAAAAATGATACGAAAATGAAATAAAATTATAATTTAAAAAAAGATTTTATAGGACTAAAAGGAGCTAATTTTGACTGAGCTGCAGAATTGAGGTAGGTTGAGCCAACAAAAGGGGAATACTATGGGCCATCTGGTTCTCACCGAATTGTTCTTAGAGCTGACAAATATGTTATGAGCCATTAACAACTCTTTAGTTGGCCATACATAAATTACCACCCTAATTAGTTGGTTCAGTTTTGATATGGTGGTTTACAAGGCACCAGACAGAAAAGACCAGCTCCTGCCTGACTTTAGAATGAGTTCATGTTAAAATGTTGGCAATAGGGTAGATACATCTCAATTATACGTTCTAGTAATATCAGAAGAATGTGGTATGAATTCCATATGGTGGACAAATAGGCCAAAGAGTTTTGGGTGACATCAGAGCACATGGAAACCTACTGGAATCTTGGTATTTTACCAAGTGCTCAATAACAGATGGGATGTAAAAAAACAAACAAACAACAACAACAAAAAACACATGTTTAGTTTTAATGGTTGCCATGGGACACAGTTAATATCTATTTTAATACAATGAACTGTAGCTAAAAGTTAAAAAAATAAAATGTGAAACATTACAAGTAAAGTTGTCTACCCAAGTTCAGAGACTTCACAGGACAGACATCTTTAGGGATTTAAAATTTGAGGTAAAAATTAACATAGTACTAGGAATTTGGAATTCCTGGGAGAATAAATAAGAAAGAAAATATTTTTCTCCAAAAAAGAACACTTGTGTTCAATTCTGGGGCACAAGATTGAAACAGCAAATTTTCTTATGTAAGGCTATGACAGCAGAGGCATAATTGAACAGATCCAAAATTTTGTGACAAGAACTAAATTATATATAGGGCTATATTTATAGAACTAAAGCACAAAATAGGCAATGATCACTGGGAAAGACTAGTCAGAGAAATGGATGCTATTGAGACCCCACCAAAATCCCCTTTACCAGCTGGTGCACCCCAAGCCTTGCTGTAAATGCTGGCTGATGACTTTTTATAGCTCCCCTCTTCTCTGGGGGTTTACCTTTGTCCAAAGGTGAACTGCCTTCTTGATACATTCTGCATATACCTACAAATCTTGGCCAATCACTGACTGGGTACTAGCAAAAGGCTATTCTCCTTGCCTCATGATGGAACATACTCTCGGGTACAATTTGTGCTCCAGATTTTCCCCAGGGATCAAACGGAAACTAGTCTCCAGCTGATACCACATTCTTGCTGAAATCATTATGCCCCTTGCCTTTCCCTACTCTCTTATTCCCCTTCTCCTGTGAACACTCCTTCAATAATTCCTTTGTACAGGAATTCTTCTCTCAGATGCTGTTTCTCAATAGCATTTTTTGTGGTCCAACAGACCAAGTTAAGTGTTAAGGTATATGCATCTTTTCCATCTGATAATAAATTCAGTTACAGGGATGGAAATATATTTTTTCCATCAACATTTTCCCCTTCACCATGTACAAAGGAAAAAATGCCTGTAGTGCATTCAAAGTCATTCATTTCTTTATATATGCTTGATCCTCTGTTCCCCACGGTGTCTCACTATAGAACGTCTACTTAGTTCTTCGTATTTAATTTGCCTTTTTGGCCCAGGCTTATGAATTTAATCTCAAGTAGACGATGACTCTTATGTTCAGAAGGTCATGCATGCCTACACTTATGAAGAGGCTTCCTTATAATCCAAGACCTCTGGATTTCTAGGACACTAAGTAAGTGAATAACAGCATCACGAAATTATACTTTAGCTGTAGTCTGAAGTCCTAAATAATTGATGAGAGAAAGTTCTGTTGACACTCCCAGAGGCTGCTCTAAGCAGTTGCTGTTTGCTTCCCCCCCCCCCCCCCCCCCCCCGCCCCGTGACTCCAGTTCTCTGTCCCCTTTCAAAGGGGAGAAGAGACTTCAGCAATCATTTAAGTCTGAATCCCTGCTACATGCTTGAGTCCCTAGTTGAACATCTTGACTTGTTAATTCAAATTATGCACGAACATCCTAGGGGCAGGAAACTCACCCAAAATAATCCTCTCCATCCTAAAAGTATATTTTAAACTAGAGAATTCTAGAGACTAATAAATCTAGGTTCTTCATTTGATGAGGAAGTTGGAAGATCAGAGATGGGGAATTCCTTCAGTGCTATACAGATACTATTTATGATTTTTCATATGGTGCCACCAATGTATCTTTTCCTGGAGTTTCAGCTTTTTGTCCTTGTTCTATCTTACTCAAAACAAAAATGAAACAACCAAAAACTGACAATCTAATTGCAGCAGATGACTAGCTAGAAACCTGGTAGCCAAACTCATTAATACTATAAGCTCTCAGACTGTATATGCAAACTTTGGCTATGCAGATTAAGAATATCTGCCCAATTTATTAGGCAAGCTTCTCATGTTGTAAAGCTCCACTTCTGCTTTACTACAATGCTTAATAATTAACTTGCCTCACCTGATACATTAGAAAGTAGCCAGACAAAATGATCTCAGAGCTTAAATTCCAATCTGTATTTGATGTTATTTCTCAAGAGATTCTAGTATAAGCTGTGAATCTTGCAGTTTTAAGGTTGAATATGGAATTTCTAATCCCCTCTAATGCAGCTAAGGAAACAGCATCCCAAGGACACTTCACATATTTTAATGCACAGCCCTTAAAATACATTTATTCATTCATTGAACAAATATTAATGAGTACTTACTAGGTATCAAGCACTGTGCTGAGTCCTGGGATTTAGGAATAAAAGTATTCCCAACGTAGGAGGAGGATTGATGAGTAAATAGTTACAATACTCATTGTGCATGTAGGCTTTTATGGATGCATGTACGGGGTCCCAGGGCACTCCCATCTCAAGACAATCCCTGGAACTGAAGAGCGTTATGTATGTATACCTGTGAGTGGTAGGTTCAAAAAAAAAGTAATTGCATTGACAATTTGCTAAGTGAAAAGGGGGAAATCAATAAAGCTGTGTAAGTGGGTTTCAAAGAGAAGAGAGACTTGAACCAAGACTCAAAAAATAGACAGGAATATGCTCACTGTACAATATGCCAAAAGGATCAAGCACTCCAGGCATGGTAATGGCATGCAAATAGGTTTAGAGGTGTAAAACAGCAAGACAAGTTCAAGACCTACACACTGTTTTGTCCCCACCCCCCCCAACTGAAGTATATGAAGTATAAGAAAGAAGGAATCAAATAGAGGAACTACTTCCACTGCTGGGAAATTTTGTCTTTTATTTTATTTTATTTTTTTTTTAATTTTTTTTTTTAACATTTATTTTTGAGACAGAGAGAGACAGAGCATGAACGGGGTAGGGTCAGAGAGAGGGAGACACAGAATCGGAAACAGGCTCCAGGCTCTGAGCTGTCAGCACAGAGTCCGACGCGGGGCTCGAACTCACGGACCGCAAGATCATGACCTGAGCCGAAGTCGGCCGCTTAACCGACTGAGCCACCCAGGCGCCCCAAGGAAATTTTGTCTTTTAAACAAGAAGGAAGCTAGTGAAGAATTTTAAAAACATGATAGGTTTAGGTTCCATGCATATATCTACACACATATATACACAGATGTGCACATATGCATACATATTGTAAGTATATATATATATATATACTATAAATGTATACTGACATATACATATATGTATGTATTATATATATTTCAAATATATATTTCATAGCATCATCATAACTATGCTTTAGAGTGTTTGGGAAGAAAGTGTGAATTTTTTAACAGACTGTGTTTGAATAATTGGTTAATCAAGTAGGAAAGGAAGAAACTTGGATTCCCATTAATATTTAAACAAAAATACATTCCAGATAAAGACATAAGTAGGAAAAGCAAAAATTTTAAATGCCCAAAGAATATGTAGGAGAACACATTTAAGATCTCAGGAAAAAAAAATTATTTTTTAAGAAAAAAGACTGATTTATTTGAGTACATTACAATAACAAACTTCGGTTCAAACAAAAACACTAAAAATAAAACCAAAAGATAAGGCAGAGTCTGTGCAAGATAGCTGAGATACAGGTAACTGACAAAGAAATAGTATCCAGGATGCCTGGATGGCTCAGTCGGGTAAGTGTCTGACCGTCTCTTCATTTCAGCACAGGTCATGATCTCACAGTTAGTGGGATCGAGCTCCATGTCAGGCTCTGCCTGGACAGCACAGATTTTCTCTCTGTCTCTCTCAATCTAAACAAACAAACAAACAAACATAAAAGAATAAGCTAGTATCCAGAATTATAAAGAAATACGAATCAGTTAAGAAGACAATCCAAGAGACAAATGGGCAAAGGATTAGACAATTCACAGAATAGGATGCCTAAATGACCAATAAACATTTAAAGAGACTCTCATCTTCACCAGTAATTTGGCAAATGCAAATGAAAACCACAATGAAATACATCTCATACCCATTCTAATGGACAAAATTTTTAAAGTTGAACAACTGCCTCACACATGGAATGAATGCTCACTTGGAGTGAAAGTTGGTACAACTACCATCAAGGACAAGTTGGTCACATTAGTAAAGCTGAAGCTATGTGTGTCCCCTTACCCAGCAACACTTGTGGGTATAGTCCCTAAGAAATTTTCAAACATAGAATAAAGGCTTGGCAACAAATGGTAGCCTTATTTGTATCAGCAAACAGATCAGAGGACAACAGATAAATTGTGGTGCATTTATACAATGTCCTAAGCACTGTAACACAGTTAAAACAAATGAACTGAAAATGCATTTAACTACATGGATAAATCTCAAAAACCTAATGTTGTATAAAATAAGTATGCTATAAAATGATACATATATGTGATACCAATTATGTAGTTTTAAAACATGCATATCATTACAGTGTAGGATAAAGATGTAATGGTTTGCAAAAACATGCATAGAAATGATAAATATCAAGATTCATATCAGCTAAGTAATTACAGTATTATCAGTAAATAATTATACCCTTTTTTTTGAGAGCTGAATCAGTGTCATGTGCTGCTTCATGTGATTTACAGATATTTAATTCTATCATTAAATCAGTATAGCAACTTTACAAGATATACACCATTATTTCAAGTTTATAGATAAGGAAATTGAGGCACAGAGAGATTAAGTAATTTGTCCTTGTTATATAGCTAGGAAATGAGAATGCTGGAATTTTAACCCTGCTCTTAACCAGAACATGATATATTTACCTCTGACAGAGGGAGGAGAAAGGGATCCAGGAAGGCATACAGAAGCCTTCAGTGAAAACATTTCATTTCATTTGAAATCCAGAAGAAAGTATAGTGAAATGTTAAGACTTGATAAAACTAAATAGAAGAATACAAATATTCATTGTATTATTCTCTTTAACTATGTATTTATATTAGGAGGAGGAGGAGATGATGATGATGATAATGGTACAGAAGGGAAGGAAGGATGAGAAGGAGGAGGAAATAAAGACCACCCTGGCAGCAGGGTAAGAGATGAGCTGGAAGAAGGAAAGGAGCAAGTGAGAGATTCTCTTCTAGGCAACAGATTACAAATGTAATCAAGACGTTTACTACCACTTGGGGATGGTGTACCTAAAATGACTCAAACCACTGTATTCATGAAAAATCTAAATAATATGCACTACAGTTTATAAAATACTGTCTCTCTATATATTACCATGTAAACATTCGCCATAACCCTGTAAAGCACACAATATTATTATCCCCCCAGAAACCTGAGGCGGAAAGAAGCCTAACAACTTGTCCGATAGACCTGCAGTTACCATGTGTTGGCATTAGGACTTAAGACTCCTGCCCATGGACTTGAGAACTCCTCTGCCTCTCAAACATGAATAGTTCACAGTCTCACAGTATCCATGTCTACACTAAATTAACCGAATGACTTTAAAAATGTATGGTCCTTGTATGGTTCTTAGTAACAGTTGTCTTCTTCAAATATAAAACCTTCATCTCAGACATCATTTTCTGTAATCCATATCTTCAGTACTTTGTGCTTGCAGAAATATCAATATTAATTCCAGCTTTAAAGTGGGAGCTAAATAGGAGGTTTCATTTCATTCTCATATGCTATAAAGTTTTGACTTTAAAGTTGACATAATTACCAAATACTCAGTTCCCCTTTTGCCAGATTCTGTCATTCCTGGCAATCTGAAAGTATAGGTAATATTTTTTAAAGTTTTTTTTTACATGTTTATATTTGAGAGAGAGAGAGAGAGCAAGTAAGGTGAGAAGCAGAGAGGGAGACACAGAATCTGAAACAGGCTCCAGGCTTTGAGCTGTCAGCACAGAGCCCAACATGGGGCTGGAACTCACAAACTATGAGATCATGACTTGAGCTGAAGTCAGACACTTAACTGAGTGAGCCACCCAGGCAACCCTGAAATATAGGTAATAATATTCTGCCTCGGAATACAAGTAAAGAAAGAACTGGAGGAGGGGAAAAGTCTAAATGATAAATGTTTGCTTCACTCTGGGTCACTGAAGGTGATGATGTTTCCACTGTGAATATACTGATTGTTTATAGCCTCTCCATTGTGGGGAGAAGCTTCCCCAGGTTCAAGTACACTTTCTTTTTGAAAGTGGCCAAGGCTGCAATTTGGCATCACTGAAAAAAGCGACAGATTCCTGCACTACAGTAACTTTCTTGGAGCAGAGCCAATAGATTTGTACATAAAAAATTCTGCACAATGACTTTGCTTTATGAAAAGGCTGCCCTTTGAAATAGATTACATTTGAATATCTTGATATCTTACATATTTCAAGAAAATGCAAAATGTGATTAGACTGATCAAAATTTAGTTAATTCCCAAATTTTCCACAACTACTGAATAATACTGAAACAAGCCACACCTGTGCACACTTTGTACAGTCTGATTATTTTTAGGAGCCACTGCTTTATGCTCCATCTGCCAGAACATGGCCACAAGCACCACCACCCCCTCACTGTTTCTGTTTCTACCACAGCAAACCAGAAACAACATTCATTCATTTTACTGAGAGGAAGGCAACTCTCAACTTGTCAAAACTGGAATTATGGAATTATTTAAAATTTTTTTTGTTTGTTTATTTTTGAGACAGAGAGACAGAGCGTGAGTGGGGGAGAGGCAGAGCAAGAGGGAGCCACAAAATCCAAAGCACGCTTCACGCCCTGAGCTATCAACGCGGGGCTCAGACTCACAGATTACAAGATCACGACCTGAGCCGAAGTCGGATGCTTAACCAACTGAGCCACCCAGGTGACTCTGGAATTATTTTTAAATACAGTTGCATTACTTCATTTCTATTATAAGCCACTCCCATACTTTTCTGTATGTTTCTGTATATTCACCTTAAAATTAAAATTAAGGTGGAATGAGGATACAGTTTGGGATTCTACTCTGTCATTCTCTTCCCTTCTATGATAGCTTTGTGTAAATGGCCTTAAGCTGAAGATCTATAGATTCGAATGTGAAAAATAGAACCAATTTGTTTAACAGATATTAAAACCCAATTAACACCTTGGTTGATTCAGCATTATCAGTGGCTTTTCTTCTAAAATCTGAGACCATAGCAAGAACTCCCTCAGCAAAGGGATTTATAACTAGAAAGTGGGAGAAAAACTCTCTTCTTTCTCCCTAACGTCCTATATACACTACTGTTTTTAGGATGCAGAAAAACGCAGGCCACAACATAAACAAGGCACTGAGGTAGAAATAAGAAAAGCACACTCAGACAATGGTGGAAAGAAAAAACAACCCAGATGGAATAGAGGAGAGGGTTCCTTGTGGAGCCATACAAAGTAAGGTTGATGAAATAACTGAAGACCAGACAATGAGGAAAATCAAATGCCAGAATACGGAGCCTGTATTGTCCAGAATATAGAGCCATTAAAAGATGGTTTTTATTTTATATGTGATAGGATAATGACTGAAAAGAATAAATGAATATGAAATAAATTTTAAATATGTACTCAACAGAACCTGGAAACTAATTAGATACCAGAATTACAAGGGTATGAAGGAAACTAACACTGGTTAAGTGGCTATATTTCAACTTTTTTTTAAACCAAGTACTTCAAAAAATATTGTCTGATTAATTTGATCTTAAAGCTGGGATAATTAGTTGTAGTTAACAGATAATGAACCTGAAGTTTATGGAGGTTAACTTGAAGTCAGACAACATCAGAGTGATGGAGCCAGATTTTTATTCAAGTCAACCAAGACCGTAGGTCTTGCCACCTGATCTTTCCAATGCACTAAGTGGTCTTCCAAGGTGATTTCCAGTTTTAAGAATTCATGTAATAGACTGGCAAGCATGTGTCTGGAGTAAACCTGCTGGGTTCATATCTCAGGTCCATCATTTAATACATGTGCTATTTAGGGTATATATATATCACTTCAACTTAAATGTAATTTGTAGAGTAGGGACAAAAATAGTCCCTACCTCAAGGGTATGAATTAACCACTTATAACAGTGTCTGGAAAAGAGCATGACTTTATTAAGTGCTCACTGTTCTTGTTAGTACTACTATTCATACTTTGTTTAAGAAAAGAATGGCAGTACCATAGGCAGGGAGAAGTGATGCAGAGATGTTTTGGGGAAAAAATCGATGAATTCGATGTTAGATATGATGAGACTGTGATACTGGCAATGCATCTATTTTAGATTTTCCACCAAATTAGGGAGGAGTCTCTAGTGAGCTAGACAAAATTCACATTCTTTTAGTTACGTTGAAAAAAAGTTTTCAGATTTTAACCTTTTAAATTGACATGCCTTTTTATTCCCTATTGAATACAATGCAGAAAGCTTTATCAGTCCCTATTAAACATAATGTAAAAACTGTATTTTTTTTACACATTGCTGTGACCTCCTGACTGAAACTGAATACTTCTACAATCCTGAACTACCTACATTCTAAACTGGAGGCTCAACAAAAGGATATTCCCGCAGCCTGCATCTGAGACTCGGCAGGAATTTCTAGGTCATGTGCTCCAAAAGTTGATGTAATTGCCTTTATAATCTTTTCAGGGGGGAAAAAAGCATCTTTAGATAAAACCTAATCCTGTTAGACCATTGATAAACTAATATATTACGAACAGCAAGGTCTCAAAACAAAATAATTTCAGCCAGGTAATTTATCTTACATTTACCCCTGCAGTGCAAACATGCAAATATCATGCAAATAAAAGGGTTATATCAATATTTTTACTATCTTGTTCAGGAACCAAGGACCTAACTTCAATATCCACCATTCCAGTAAAAAAATTAAGGGGTTAGGGAGATGTCACATGACTGGTATCAGGCATAAGAGAGGGACTTGAACCAAACAGTCTTCTGTAACAGTAGTAATGGAAATTTCCAAGAACCTGAAATACAGGAGTATAGTCTACGCAAAAGGAGTACTATCAATATAGAGTGCTTGAAATATCTGATATTTGCTGAAATATCTGATATTTGCGAGGACAAGAGCAAGAGAAGAATACTTGAAGAATACTCAGCTAGACTGTAGGAGAAAGAAAGGAGTCCACAGAAGGAGACATTGAATTGATAAAATAATGGAGCATGTTGGTTGTAAGAGGTGAAGGTGGCAAAAACTTCAAGGACGCTGCAGAGATGTCCAGGAAAATGAAAATTTAAAAAAAAAAAGGTTAATAAATGTAATAAGTGTGTAAATAAGAAGTCTATAAAATGGCCTTCTTTAGAGGAGTTTTAATAGAAAAGTGGGAATAGAAACTACTTTTCAGGAGCTTAAAAGGAATAAAGAAAATAAGGCAGCAAAAAATGTGCCTCTTTTTTAAGAGGACTGGCAATGTAGCCAAGGAAAATACCACAGAATTGTCGATGCAATAAAAGACAAATGTACCTAGATTTGTAAACACACAAACATTCCCCTGCCAAGTTACTTTCATACGTAGCCAATATTGATTTCATTAAACTGGTCTCAGAATTTTCCAAAAAGTCAATTAGTTAAGTGCTAATTAACGAGTTTTTAAAAGTTTGTATTTTTAGGCTCACAATCCAGATTTCTATTTTATTTAGGCAATCTCAAAGAATCCTGTAACATAATGTTTTACAGAATAAGAAAATAACAATAATTATATAGATATTGATTTTTAAACAAAGTATCAAAAAATGGTATTTTTCAAATAATACTTGGTATTGCTGAGTCCTAAATTAGCTGCTAGAAAAGTCATTGCAAACTGAAGTTTTACAAATGTAATCATAATTTATATGAAGAAAGTTTATTTAAAGCAAGTCTATTTTTCTAGCTCCATGAAAATTTAACATTAATTTTAAACAAATTTATATTTTCTCATGCATATTTAGAAGCAACCAGCTGCTGGTATCTACCCAACATTTACAAATGCAACTTGAATGTTCCTTAAACAGTGGACCATGTCAGCAACACAAAAACTAACCTACTCTGACCTCTTGTACTTCTCTTTCTCTCCAGCCACTAGGACAATAGCTTTTTCTCCTTGGGTTATGTTTTCAGGAGAGAGAAGTCCAACAACAAATTTGTTTCAAACCTTTCTGATACGTTTTGTTAGTGTTACCTTGCAACGTTTTTCTCCTTAGAATCCACAGGCACTTCCATGAAGCCAGACCAGAAATGGTTCTTTCATAAGTGGTTGCAAAGGTAAGTGCCAACTGTGGCTAAGCATATTAAACAACTCAGAGGTGGCAAACTATGCCTTCAGACTTGTTTTTGTAAGTAAAATTTTATCGGAACACAGCCACACTCATTCACCTATGAATTATCTATTGCTATTTTCCTGCTACAACAGCAGAGCTGAGTAGATGAGACAGTGACCATATGGTCCTCAAAGCCAAAAATATTTACTACTTGACCCCTGAAGTTTATGAGCTAGCCAGATGTAAACAATAGCAAATGGCAGGGACTGTGATAAACCAATAAAAGTGCACTACATCTGAAGCACCTAACAGTGATTACTACATAGTAAAAAGCAGACCCAGCTTCACCAAATTCAGTACTTCTAAAAAGCCAGAAATTCAGATTTTATATGAAATTTCAATTTTTTAAATGTTAGCTACTAATCCAATTTTTTAAAGATTTGAGTTAGCACTGTAAACCAAACAAAATTAATCTACTGCCTAGATCTACCTTCTACAGACTCTGAAATAATCCTTAATAGCTGTGTAGTATTCCGTAAATTTCTCCGTGTGTCTCAATGTCTCATTTGCAAGCTGTTTACTGCCAACTCTCCAAAAATACCAACAAAATAAATCCTGCTGATAAGCAGAGCTGGGATTTTTGCTTACCTTCAGTAAAGGAAGCAAAGACAGAATCTTAGTTCTGTCTAGAAGTGTAGATGGGGGAAAGACAAGACATTTACAAGATTGGGGTCTGCCTTCCATTGTGAGGACTGATGTGGATGGTGCAATTATGTGATAAAACAGTTTAGAATTGGTAGACCCAGCCAGGGCAGGTTTTGGAAACAAGTCTTAAAGAGTAGAAGTTGTTTGATAAACCTAGTTGAACTACCTGTCCTTCTCAAGAGTGATTATTTACTCTGATAAGAGCTTGATGAATAAATAGTCTATTATTTGGTTAATGGATTTGTAGTAAGTTCCTGAAGCAAACAATAAAGTTATTTTCATCTTTATCTTCCTAGGCAAAATTCTCCTGGGTTAGTAAAATCCTATTACTATACAGTTAGCTCTGTCCTTGCAGATGGCTTCTGTTCTCAGATGCCCTTGTAGTTACTCGTTGGGCTAAACTGAATAATACACCATTAAATAGAGAACAAGAGTAAGTGAAATTTCACTGCTATGTGAATTGTCATGACTGCACATGAAGTTTTAGTAGATGGCCATTTCAACTTCTAAGAAGTATTAGATTTTCCCATACTCATGTGTTGGCTCATTGGGTGAGACAGTGACTGGGGGACAGCATTATGCTTCAGCGTTTAAGACTGGAGATCAGAGAATGGAGCATAGCAAACAAATACTAAGAGAAGGATTATGGTCAGACTCTGTATGTAGTACAGTTCTCAACCAGGAGACAAGAATGCTCAAGTATGCCAAGAGTATATCCTGGCCCCAGTTTGAAGAAACCACAGCCCAGGAATGGGGTTATTAGCCATATTCCATAATTATATGTGTGATTTCTCTAGTATTTGCTTCTTGGGGCATTTTCATGATATTAAAGATCCCAGAGAGGTCACAAGAGATATAAGCATAATGTTCTTCCTTTAAAATAGCATATGTTCCTCCATGAGAGGCTAAATTATTTCCAATGAGGTTCTGTTCTAAACTACCATCTGTCAAATTTGATGAACCTCTCTAGTGAGGAGGTTTATAGTCTTGGGAGCATTGTCTTGTTCATCACCTACTCTTTAAAACTTGTACATAGAAGTTCCCCACATTTTGGGCCATTATAAAGCATGAAGTAATAAAAAAGCTTGATGGCAGAAGAAAGCTATCCAAAATTCTCCTTTGCTGGCTGGTATTTCAGTCTTCAAAATAAGGCTCTTGGGGCACCTGGGTGGCTCAGTCGGTTGGGCGTCCGACTTCGGCTCAGGTCATGATCTCGCGGTTTGTGAGTTCAAGCCCCACGACGGGCTCTGGGCTGACAGCTCAGAGCCTGGAGCTTGCTTTGGATTCTGTGTCTCTTTCTCTCTCTGGCCCTCCTCCACTTGTGCTCTGTCTCTCTCTGTCTCTCAAAAATGAATAAATGTAAAAAAAATAATAAAATAAATAAATAAATAAATAAAAAAAACAAAATAAGGCTCAGCTTACTCCTCCCACCCTACCCCCGCCTTTTTGAATTAAGAATCTAATTATCTCCTCTTCAGCAAAGGGCAACTGAAGGATCAAAAAGAAACCTGGATGCAAACCATGAAAGAGAGAAAGAGAAGAAAGGTTCAGGGAAAAACTACCAAAAAAACCAAAACAAAACAAAACACAAAACAAGTAGCAAAATGTCAATAAATACATGTCTGTCAATAATTACTTTGAATTTAAATGTATTAAAGGCTCTAATCAAAAGACATAGGGTGACAGACCGGGGAAAAAAACAAGACCCATCTATATGTTGCCTACAAGAGATTCATTTCAGTCCTAAAGACACCTGTAGGTTGAAAGTGAAAGGATGGAATAACATTTATCACACAAATGGATGTCAAAAGAAAGTCAGAGTAGCCATACTTATATCAGACAAAATAGACTTTAAAACAAAGACTGTAACAAGAAACAAAGAAGGAAACTAATAATAATAAAAGGAACAATCCCACAAGAAGATCTAACAATTGTACATTGTAAAGGAAAACTCCCAAATACATTCTGTAAGGCCAGCATTACCCTGATACCAAAACCAGATAAAGATGCTACTAAAAGAGAGAACTACAGGCCAGCATCTCTGATGAATGTAGAATCAAAAACCCTCAACAAAATACTAGCAAACCAAATCCAACAATACATTAAAAAAATCATCACCATGATCAGGTGGGATTTATTCCCAGGATGCAAGCGTGGTTCAATATTTGCAAAACAATCAATGTGATACATCACATCAATAAGAGAAAGGATAAAAACCATATGCTCAGTTCAACAGATGTGGAAAAAGCATTTGACAAAGTATAATACCCATTTATGATAAAAAAAAAAAAACTCAACAAACTAGGATTAGAAGGAACACAGCTCAACATAATAACGACCATATATGAAAAGCCCACAGCAAGCATCATACTCAGTAGTAAAAACTGACAGCTTTCCCACTAAAATCAGGAACAAGATAAGGATATCCACTCTCACCACTTTTCTTCAACATAGTACTGAAAGTCCTTACCACAGCGATCAGGCAACAAAACAATAAAAGGCTCCCAAATTGGTATAGAAGAAGTAAAACATTCACTATTTGTAAATGACATGATACTTGATATAAAAAACTTTAAAGACTTCACCAAACAAGTACTAGAACTGATAAATGAACTCAGTAAAATCGCAAGATTCTAAATCAATGCACAGAAATCTGTTGCATTTCTATACACTAATAATAAAGCAGCACAAAGAGAAAATAAGAAAATAATCTCATTTACAACTGCACCAAGAATAATAAAATACTAAGGAATAAATTTAACCAGAGGTGAAAAGCCTCTGAAAATAATAAAACAATGAAATAAATTGCAGATGACACAAAGAAATTAAAGACATTCCATGATCATGGATTAGAAAAAAATTGTTAAAATGTCTATACTACTCAAAGCAATCTACATACTTAATACAATCCTTATAAAAATACCACCAACATTTTTCAATAAAACTATAATAAACAACCCCTAAAATTTGAATGGGACCATAAAAGACCCAAAGTGGCCAAAAAAATCTTGAAAAAAGAAAAATAAAACTAGAGGTATCACAATTCCAGACTTCAAGTTATATTATAAAGCTTGAGTTACCAAACCAGTATGGTACTGGCACAAAAACAGACACATAGATCAACAGAACAGAATAGAAAACCCAGAAATAAACCCAAAATTATGTGGTCAATTAATCTTTGACAAAAGAGGAAAGAATATGCAACGGGAAAAAGACAGTTTCTTCAACAAACAGTGTCGGGAAGACTGGAGAGCTACGTATAAAAGAATGAAACTGGACCACTTACTTATACCACACACAAAAATAAACTCAAAATGGATTAAGGACCTGAATGTAAGACCCGAAACCATAAAAATCCTAGAAGAAAGCACAGGCAGCCATTTCTTTGACATCAGCTATGGCAACATTTTTCTAGATAGGTCTTCTGAGGCAAGGGAAAAATAAAAGCAAAAATAAACTATTGTGACTACATCAAAATAAAAAGTTTCTGCACAGTGAAGGAAACATCAACAAAACTAAAAGATAATCTAGTGAATGGAAGAAGATATTTGCAAATGACATATCCTGATAAAGGGTTAGTATCAAAAATATATAAGAACCTTATATAACTCAACACCCCAAAACCAAATAATCCAATTAAAAGTGGGCAGGAGATATAAACAGACATTTCTCCAAAGACAAAATACAGATGGCAAACGGACACATGAAAAGATGCTCAGTATCATTCATCATCAGGGAAATGCAAATCAAAACTATAATGCGGTATCACTTCACACCTGTCAGAATGGCTAAAATAAAAAAACACAAGGAATATCAGGAGCTGGTGAGGTTGTGGAGAAAAAGGAACCTTCTCGCTGTTGGTGGGAATCCAAACTGATGTGTCCATTGTGAAAAACAGTAGGAAGGGTCCTCAAAACATTTAAAATAGAACTACCCTATGATCCAGTAATTGCACTACTGGGTATTTACCCAAAGAATACAAAAGCACTATTTCTAAACGATATATATAACTCTATGTTTATTGCAGTATTATCTATAATAGACAAATTATGGAAGCAGCCCAAGTGTCCAATGGTAGATGAATGGATAAAGAAGATGCGGCACATATATATACATACGCAATATAATATTACTCAGCCGTAAAAAAAAAAAAAAAAAAAAAAAAGAACGAAATGGTGCCATTTACAGCAACATGGATGGAGCTAGAGAATACATTGCTAAGTGGAATAAGTCAGAGAAAGACAAATACCAATTGATATAACTCATATGTGAAATTTAAGAAACAAAACAAACTAGCAAAGAGAAAGGGAAAGAGACAGAGAAACTAAGAAACAAACTCTTAACTAGAAAGAACTGAGGGTTACCGGAGGGGAAGTGGGTGGAGGGTGGGTGGAGGATGGGTGAAATAGGTGAAGGGGATTAAGAGCACACTTATCATGATGAGTACTGGGTGATGGATAGAACTGTTAAATCACTGTATCATATACCTGAAACTAATATAACACTGGATGTTAACAATACCGGAATTGAAATAAAAAACTAAGAAAAAAAAAAAGCACCTGGGTAATATTAGGGACTATCCTGAAGGCAGATATTTAGTTTCTAAGGTTACAAAACCATTTTTGTTTGCAGGTAATTATAGCCAGTTGACTTCTGTGCCACAATTGGATGTCATCTAAGGTCAACTAAGAAGCTATTTCTCGCCAAAATATACATATAAGGCTGCCAAATAGTTTTGCATGAAGTTTATCACGAAGAGATTAGATAAATCTAAATCAAAAGAACTTGGAGTTGAATTTAACAATATGTCTCTCTCCTGAGGTCCATGGGAGTAACCTCCAAAATAGGTAACTTCTATTCCCTAATTCTTTTCCAAGTCCTATGCTTGCAAAAGTTCAAAAAAAGTACAAAGTTCAAAAAAGGTACCAAAGCTATCTTCCATGACAGGCCCCGTGTTGTTGGTAGAAACAGGGACCTCTTTCTGTAGGCATGAAAATTTTAGATTTCTAAATTTTACATCTCTGTCTGGTCTGTTGTGTATGCAATCTAAAAAGCCACGTAATGGCCAAGTCCAGTGATTCAGGAAACCAACAGATTCATATCAAGAAAGTGATAGAAAGGGAAGGAAGCTAAATGGCTCCCAAAGGAAAATGTATACAAACCCAAGTGCGGGTTAATTTCATTCTTTTATCAACAGAGAATTAAAATGTAGTCGGGTATTATACTGACAGCAAACATGACTAAAGATGAAAAAACCAACATTAAGAATAGGAGCCTTATAGATAATATAACTGAAACTGTTCTCACTAAAGCAGAACAACTTGGAGTCCACATTGTCATCGGATTTTGTCCCATGAATTTGGGTTGGAAGATTCAGTCTATCCTTATTACTTGAAGATTTCATTTTTGCAAATCTGCCTATTCACTAACATTTATTTGTAACTTCTAAATCAACATCCACAGTGCTTTTGTGGTCACTGGGGACATGACCAGTGCAGTTTTCCAATATGCACCTTCCCAGCTGTGGTTGGGCAAGATGACACTCTGCCTTCCTGTTTCAACTCGCATACTGTAAACAATGGTCTTTCTTGTGTTCTATTCAGTGCCATTTTTGTTTTTGTTTGCATTTTTGTGCTTTTTGTTGGCAAATCTGCTATTTAAGATGGCACAGTGCTCAAGTGCTAGAGTTCCTAAATCCAAGAAGGTTTTACATGTGCCTTATGAAGAAAATGCATACATTAGATAAGACAGATGTCAGAGCACTGCTGACCTCGAGTTCAATGTTTATGAATCAACAATATACATTAAATAAGGTTTATTGACATAGAAACACATACAAAACCAATTTATGCATTGATAAATTGATAAAACTAGGATCAGAGACTGGCAGGAACTTAATCCTATATTTCAATATCGGAGCAATGGTTTAGTATCAATTCAGTACTTACGGCAACTTTATAGAACTTAATTACCACAAAGTATGAAAATCTACTATATCAACATCACATACCACCATCTATTTGTTCAAAAGGTCACAGACAAAAGTTGTCTTCCTTCAAAGACTGATTCTTAGAAATATGCTTGGGACTTCTGACTCAAAGGAAATCAAATAGATAAACACAGTATCATTTGTTTAAAGTCTTTCCATTGCTGGAAAACTTATAGTCAACAACAATTTATAATGCTATTTAAACCTCAAGGTACATCAACTATTTGGATAGGATTTTTGCTGTACTTAATTCACAGGATTTATAAAAATGATACCACTGTTTATTTATTACCATGATTCCTTCTCCTCAAAAGTCTATCCTCTCCGGCATCTATTTGTTGCCTGCCTTAATGAAGAAGAAAATCTATCCAATTCATTTTGATATGCTCCTTCATAAATTGAAATACCAACTTTCCTAAAATCCCATTAAGTTATGTTCCCTTCCAAACAATAATAGACATATGTGAAATTCAATATTTCTACTATTTGCAAATCCTTTATTTTTTAATTAAGACTTACTAAATTATGCTAGGCATTGTCAGAATTGTTAAACTGAGTTTATTTTTCTACTAAGAGGCAGTAATTTTTAATAAAACTTGCATTCTGCTAAATTTAATGGAACCCTTTCATTCCTCTGTTTCCTTAATAGTAGCACTTGGCATCACTGATCACTCCCAGATTTTTAAAAAATATTTTCAATGCATTGCTTTTACCATAAAGCTAATATATGCTATTATATGGAAATGCAAGTACCTTAGAAATATAGAAGATAAAAATAAAATTCCTATTAACTACTCCATTTTCATTCCTCAGAGGAAATGCATGCATGGTGAAGTTTTGAGAATGAATATATCCACTTCATCTATCAATAAGCAAAAAGCATGTGTTTGTGTATATGTTCATGTAAGTTTAGACTTCCCTTGGATGGGAATCCTCCTATAAAGTTGTGTTTCCTTGATATATACTTCTAATTCCTTTCCAAACTTGTACATTAAAAAACTGTTTTCTTTTTTGTAATAAATATCCTCACCTTTGTACTAAATATCCCTCTGAATGAACGTGCCATGATTCAATGGTTACTGTTTATATATCCCGTAAGACCACAACCTTAGGGTAAAAATGTTCTTATTTTCCAGTGAATCACTAGCCATCATTGCCCATCTTGATAGGAAATCTCGATCTCCCTCTTGAAGTTTCCCCACTGAAATATCTAAGAATCCAGGTAGGTTTATTTTTAGAAATATGTTTTCCCTTAAGATGCCAAATGGAGGTAAAGTAAAGAGTACAATCAGCCCCCTCCAGGCATTGTTTTTGCTTTGTCAGCATGCCACTTTTGTCAAAAGCTGGTCCAACTGATGTGTATCTACCAGTTGTACAACACTTGCTCAGGCTCCAAGTAAAACCTCAAAACTGGGTTCCACATTTATATTTACCTCAGTTGTTCCCAAATCAGGGCTACTCTGGTCTGATTACTGGGTCATCTTAGGGTTTTTAGTGTCAGCTCCTTGGTTTACTGGAAGCAGACTTAAAGAGACTCTAGTCTAGACCCTGGTGTCACCCTGACCTCTGCTCTAGACCCTTTCTCAAAGTTATACCCACACTGAGCTGGACTGTCATCTCCAGCCAGAATTTACATGAATCTGATGCCATCAGCAAGCTCTAATATATCTATGCTTCAAAAGGAAAAAAATTTGGGATCTCAGTATAATTGGGGTCCTCCCAAGAGGTTACATGACTGCTATGGAAGTGTACCCAGCTTCTTCCCATAAAGCAGTCTTCAGGATGGAGTAGTCAGGGAACGCTTTGCCAATTTATAAGTCTTGCTGGGGTGCCTCGGTGGCTCAGTCAGTTAAGGGTCTGACTTCGGCTCTAGTCATGATCTCGTGATTCTTGAGTTCGAACCCCACATTGGGCTCTGTACTGACAGCTCAGAGCCTGGAGCCTGCTTCAGGTTCTGTGTCTCCTTCTTTCTGCGCCCCTCCCCCACTGGTGCTCTGTCTCTGCCTCTCTCAAAAATAAACAAACATTAAAGAAAATTAAAAAAAAAAAGATTAAAAAAAAAAAGAATCCTGCTACAGATTTATTCAGGGGTAAAGAGCACTTGCTTAATATGGGTAACCAAGGGGGAGGGTCCTCCTCTTAAGTGTTTCAAGAAGACGTTAAAAAAAGCATATTTCAAAAGTCCATCTGCCATTTCCATTAGATAAGAACAAGAAATGAGATATGAATAGTGGCAAAGAAGAAGTGAAACTTTTATTTGCAGCTGATAAAACCAAGGAGAATTTATTTAAAACAATTTAGAAACAAGCCACATGGAATGACCACATGGAAGAATAAGGAAGTATTCTAGTTGGTACTTCCAGCTTATTTCTCAGCCAGGAATCAGTGCCAGCCTCCAGTCATACAATGAACCGTCCCAGACACTGTAGCTTAAATTAAGCCCCCAGATGAATGCAGTACCAAATGACATCACTTCAAGCAGAAGAACTACACAGCTGATCCCAGTCAGCCTACATAATCATAAAAGATAACTGAATGGATGATCTCACTCATATGTGGAATTTAAGAAATAAAACAAATAAGCAAAGGAGAAAATAAAAAAGAAACCAAGGAAGGGACTCTTAACTATAAAGAACAAACTGATGGTTACCAAAAGGGAACTGGGTGAGGGAATGGGTCAAATAAGTGATGGTGACAAAGGTATACACTTATCATGATTTAAAAAAATCAATTCTTTAAAAGATAACTGAATGGCTATTTTAAACCGTTAAATTTTGGATTGGTTTGTAATATACAAATAAATTATCAAAACAATCATGTTTACAGAAATAGAGTATAAGTATTTAAGAAAGTATTCAACATAATATTGGAAGTCCTAGCCAGAACAATTAGGAAGTAAAATAAATTTAAAGTATCCAAATTTTTAAGAAAAAAGTAAAATTATCTGTTTGCAGATATTTTATATGAAAGCAACCATCAAGACTCCACACAAGTAAACAAACAAAAACTGTTAGCATAAACTCAGCAAAGCTTTATGATACAAAATCAAACACAAAAATCAGTTGCATTTTCATACACTAACAACGACCAATCCAAAAAGGAAATTAAGAAACCAATTCTATTTATAATAACAAAAATAATAAAATACTTATGAAGAAGCTAAACCAAGAATGTAAGACTTATATATTGAAAATTACAAAATACTGCTGAAAGTAGATAAGACAGAAATAAATGGGAAGACATCCCATGTTCATGGAGTGGAATACATTATTATTAAGATACCAATATTACCCATAGCAATCTATAGATTCAATGCAATCTCTATCAAAATCCCCAATTTTTTTTTTCTTTTTTGCTGGAAAAGAAAAATCCATCCTAAAACCCATATGAAATTCCAAATAGCCCAAACAATCTTGAAAAAGAACAAAGTTAGGGGTTTCATGCTTCCTGATTTCAAAACTTAATTCAAAGCTAAAATAATCAAAACAAGTTTGGTAATGACATAAAGACAGACATACAGACCAATGGTATAAAGTAGAAAGCTCAAAAAATACCTTATACATAGTCAAATGCCTTTTCCAGTGGCTATCAAGATCATACAAAAATTAAGTTGGATCCCTACCTTACACCATACACAAAAATTAACTCTAAATGGATCAGAGACCTAAATATAAGAGCCCAAACTAAAAATTCTCAGAAGAAAACATAGGAGAAAAGCTTCATGATATTGTATTTGGTGATGACTTCTAAATATAGCACCAAAAGCACAGGCAACAAAAGAAAAAATGGATAAATTAGACTACATCAAACTTTAAAAATTCTGTGCAGCAAAGGACACAATCAACAGAGTGAAAAAAGAAACTATGGGATGGGAGGAACTATTTGCAAATCTGGTAAGGGGTCAATATCCAGAATATACAAAGAACTCCTACAGCCTAACAACACAAATCAAACAATTTTATTTTTTTTAACTTTGTTTTAAATGTTTGTCTATTTTTCAGAAAGAGAGAGAGAGAGAGAGAGAGAGAGAGAGAACACAGAGCATGAGTTGGAGAAGGGAAGACAGAAAGGGAGACATGGAATCCAAAGCAGGCCCCAGGCTCTGAGCTGTCAGCAGACAGCTCAACATGGGGCTCAAACCCACAAACCGTGAGATCATGACCTAAGCCAAAGTCAGATGCTTAACCAACTGAGCCACCCAGGCACCCCAAAAATCAAACAATTTAAAAACGGACAAAAGATATGAATAGTCCAGAAGAGAGTAATATTTTTAAAGTGCTGAAAGAAAAAGAAAAAAAAAAAAAAAACCTGCCCATGACGAAACCTATACTCAGCAAAATTATCCATGAAAAGTGAAGGGGAAATTATAAAGCATCTCTAAGTAAACAAAAGCTGAGAGAAGTCATCACTAGTGGACTAGAGAAGTCATCACTAGGATAAATACTAATAGAAGTCCTCTAGGCTGAAATAAAAGAACACTACACAGTAACTCAAACTCACATGAAGAAATAAAGAACTCCAGTAAAGGTAACTCTACAAGTAAGTATAAAAGCCAGTATTATTATACTTCATATTCACAACTCCTCCTTTTATTTCCTACATGATTTAAAAGACAAATGTGCAAAATAATTATGTCTAGATTAATAAGCATACAATGTATAAAGATGTAATTTGTGATAATAAACAGTATTAAAAGAGGAATAGCTGTAAATTTTTTATATGCTATTGAAGCAAAGATAGTATCAATTCAAAATAAATTGTTATAAATTTAGTATGTTAAATGCAACCACTGAGAGAATAACTAAAAAATGTACATAGGAGAATGAATCAAAGTGGAACACACTCGGGGCGCCTGGGTGGCTCAGTCAGTTAAACATCCGACTTCGGATCAGGTCATGATCTCGCGGTCCGTGAGTTCGAGCCCCGCGTCGGGCTCTGTGCTCACAGCTCAGAGCCTGGAGCCTGTTTCAGATTCTGTGTCTCCCTCTCTCTGACCCTCCCCCATTCATGCTCTGTCTCTCTGTCTCAAAAATAAATAAACGTTAAAAAAAAAAAATTTAAAAAAAAAAAAAACAAAGTGGAACACACAAAGTACCAATTAAACACAAAAGGAGACAGTAATGGAGGAAATGAAAGTCCAGTAAGCTATGACGTACTGGAAACAAATATCAAAATGGCAGAAGTGTGTCCTTCCTGTAATTAAAAGCAAATGGATTAAATCCTCCAATCAAATGTCAGATTAGTAGGATGGATTTAAGAAAAAAAAAATCATCCAATTACATGTTGTCTTTAAGAGACTCATTTTAGATCCAATGATGCAAGTAGATTGAAAGTAAAAGTATGGAAAAAGCTATTCCAAGCAAACTCTAAACAAGACAGATGGGTGACTGGCTATACTAATATCAGACAAATTAGACTTTAAGTCAAAAATCATTATGAAAGACAAAGAAGGACATTATATACTGAAGGACATTACATTACATTCAGTTCATTAAGAAGACAGAATAATTATAAACACAAGTCCCAAACAACAGGGCTCCAAAATATATGAAGCAAACGTGACAGGACTGAAGGAAGAAATAGACAATTTTACATTAAAAGATGGAGAGTTCATTACCCCTTTCCAAAAATGGAAAGATCATAAGAAAGACCAAAGATCAATAAGAAAATAGAGGACTAGAACAACATTATAAACCAACTAGACCTCACAGACATATGTAGACTACTCCACCCAATAGTAGCAGAATGTATATTCTTCTCAAGGGCAAAATGTTTGAAAAGTTCTGTGTCAGATTTTTAAAAATTTTCTTAGTAAGTGTTGCTATTTATGACCAATTAGGCTGAGACTTGCCATTAATAACAACTGGTAATGAAGTTTTGGAAGCTGCTTTTATCTACCATGTTTAACTACTTTGGAAGCTACTTTTCTGCAATAAAAAGAAGCAAACTCTCTTAGGTCAGTTTATAACAGGTCAGACAGTAGTTTACCTATCTTTCCATGCAAATAACCAGATTTTAGATTTAGTTATTTGTTTTTTCCTCTTCTTTTTTTTTTGTTTTCTATCTCATTTACTTCTTTTTCTTTATTTCCTCTTTCAGTTTTCCTTAAGTTTAAAAATAATTTCCCAACTCAGGTTTTAGTTAAAACTTAATTCTTTTTAGAATACTTAGTAACACAACAAATGCCTAAGCAATGAATTTCTCTGAGTACAATTTTAACAACATATATTGTGATATATATGTTTTATTATTTTTACTTTTTAGAATAGTTTAATTCACATTTTAACTGAATGTCACTTAGTTTATTTTGTGTGCCTTCTATTTCTAAGTAGTTGTTTTTGCGTTGCTTTTTCTATTTTTATTAGTAATTTCTAGTTTCAATACCCTTAGCTTGGAGAAGGTGACCTTTATGATGACAACTTTTGGAAATTATTATGTATTTTAGGATATAGATGTCTATGTATATCCTAAAGAGAACAATGAGTTACATGTGCATATATGTATATAGAGAGAAATATGCATGTTGATCTTTCAAAACAGCAAAATACTTGTGTATGTGTGCTTCTGTATGCACTCACACACTCTGGGGTTGATTAAATTGGAAGGGCAATTGTCTGTTAGCAAGTCAGTCTGGAATATAGATATATATGATAAACTTATTTATCCTCCTTAATTGTATTTGTTTTTATTTTTGTCTGTGTGTCTATTTTATGTCGCTGCTGAGAGATAGGTCTATGTCAATTTCTCTATTTTCTTTCTTCTATTTTTGCTTTATGTAGTGTGTTGGTATTTTAGTAGCTATATAAAGACTTATGACACTCATATGTTCCTTGTGGATTACATCTTTTTTCCATCAGAAAGTGCCCCAGTTTGTCTCCTTTCAAGCTATACCTTGCATTCAGTCTTGTTTGAAGCTAACATTTCAATCCCTGATTATCTCTGACCACATTTGGCTTTTATCTTTTTAATGTCAACTCTTGTGAATATGGGGCAGTTCACACTTGTCTTTGTGATCATGACCCTCAATTCTCCACACTATCACACAAAGATACACAGGTGCATCCGATTTGAGCAGCTATTCAGCTATTTGACAGTAAACAAATGAGTTTATAATGTCAGAAAAGAAAATGAAAAACAGACACTAGAGAGTGGTTATCACTGTCCTTGGGAAAAGTGAAACTCCAGGATAAAAAGTAAAACTCAATATTGTGCCCTCTGACCAACATTTCTCAACTCCTCCGGATAAACCCCCCTTTCACATGCCTACATCCTACCTCAGGATACTGCTTTCCACCGCAAATCTGAAAAACCCCACATTCTTTCCTCCTTTCATTTTTGCCTCCCTACACAATCTGATCCAGTCTATTTTCCATGCCATCTACATGTGTATGGTCCCCAAATGTATCTCCCCAGACCCCAAGTGGCCTCTGAGCTCTAGACTCATCGATGTGAATTCTTGTTTCCCAGTCCTCAAATCTGTCTCCCTTCTGTCTTCCTCATTTCAGCAACTGGCCCAGAAACCTAAGATTCACTCCTCACTTCTACTGAATCACCAAATCCAGACAGGCCCACTCCTAAAGAGCTCAAAACCCACCCACCTCTTTACTTTGCTGCTGCCATTCCCTTTGGGAAATCATTAATCTTTTCCAAGGCAATTAAAGGGATCTTTTTAAATGCAAATCTTGTCATGCCTACCATTTCCCCTCCCCCCACTACACACACACACACACACACACACACACACACACGCGCGCGCTTAAAATCATTCAATGGTTTTGGATCAAATAACATGGTTCCTTGATTTCTGGTAACTCCTCCAGTTTTATCTGATATACTGACTATTTTATGCAGTTACCCTGGACATTTCTGTGATCTGGAATAAGGGAAGTTCTCTCCTGCCTCAGGAAAAATGCTGCAAGTTTCTCTTCCTTTCTCTCCAGCCTCTGCTCTTCATTCCTTGAAACTTCAGTAAAATTTAATTTTTCAAGGAAGTCTTCATAGACCAACCTAGATGGCAGTCATCATTGTGTGTCTTTCTTATCCTTTAAGCTCCAAGAAGACAGAGAGAAACCCTGACCTGGACATTACTATGTTCCCAGCACCTGTCACACTTCCTGGGCTGTAACAGGTCATAATAAATACTTACTAACTACACAGATTGTACATATACTTATGTATTGTTTCTATTTTAAAATTAATAAAAAGGTTATTTACCCCAACACACAGAAACCCATTTGCTCACATCATGAAAATAATCTCATCTACTCTAAATTGGAGAATTACTGCAAATGTCAGAAGCACCTATAATTATAAGCTCTTTTTTCCTTGGCTCCTTCTTTTCTATCAAATAATCTGATAGACTCCTAGAATGCTGGCAAGTAATTGTGTCATGTTGTCTAATGATTTCTAACGATTTCACACTTATGCATGTTTCTGGTTGACATGCTTTGGGTCTTACAAGAGATCTGCATCCTTCACAGCTGTATAAAACTAAACATATTTTTAAATAGACACCTTAATGACAAATAGCTTTTTCAAAGAGACAGAGTTATACTTTAAACAATTTTAATGGGTATAGAAATTAAATAGCAACATTTCCACCCATTTTTTATCTAGAAGTTAAAAAAGAAGCTGATATTTAGATGATGTATAAAAGAGCAAACTCCGCTGATGGATTTTTTTTTTATTCTTATTAAGTGAAGGAAGTGCACAAAAATGTGAGATGAGCTTATTTATAGAAATGTCAAAAATAACTTTCAACACATGATGAAAACCCTTTTCTTTGCAACTACTTGAGCTGGCTTTATACTGTGGTTTGACACTTTCCCCTGAAGCTTTCTCTATTTTGGATATAAAGGGAGTAGAAGAGAATTAGATATTCTTTTTAAAAAATAGATAGCATATAAAGTTTTTGTCACTGGCCATGTCTGTGGACTTAATTTAAAGGTTTAATACTCTTCAATAGTTTCCAAGCTTTCCAGAATTCTAGGAATGTGAATTGAGAATGTCTATGTAAAATAATGTTGCCAAACTCTAGCACTCAACTAGGCTAAAAATGGCAAAGTCATTAAATAACAAAAACTAAGTTTATTTTTAAAGTATAAGCACTTTAATATTTGTTAGGTTTGAGAATTCTAGGAGACTAAGCTGCCATCTTCACCTAGCCAAAAATCCTTTGCTGATAATAGCTGTGGCTTTCAAATAAGTCTCTCAATCTTAGAATTCTACAGACCTTTTCCAACAGCTGGCACAGGTGAAGAGGGGGTCAGGACTTCAATACACGAATTTCAGGGGCCACATTCAGTCTATAACATCTATCTTCATAGGGATAGTTGGATATACAAATCTGATGTCTGGAGGAAAGGTATGAACTAGAAATACAAATTTAGGAGTCATGCATATGTAGATAATATTAAAAGCCAAGAAAATAAGTGAAATTAAGTGGTAAGTATAGAAAGAAAAAGAAGTTAGGAATGCAAACTGGTATAGCCACTCTGGAAAACAGTATGGAGTTTCCTCAAAAAATTAAAAATAGAACTACCCTACAACCCAGCAACTGCACTACTAGGTATTTACTCAAAGGATACAAAAATACTGATTTGAAGGGGCACATGCACCCCAAGGTTTATAGCACTGCTATCGACAATAGCCAAAGTATGGAAAGAGTCCAAATGCCCACTGACACACACACACACACACACACACACACACACACACACACACACACAATGGAGTATTACTCAGCAGTCAAAAAGAATGAAATCTTGCCTTTTGCAACAATGTGGATAGAACTAGAGTTCATTATGCTAGGCAAAAGAAGTCAGAGAAAAACAAATATATGATTTCACTCATATGTAGAATTTAAGATATAAAACAGATGAACACAAGGGAAGGAAGCAAAAAATATATAAAAACAGAGGGAGACAAACCGTAAGACACTCTTAAATACAGAGAACAAACTGAGGGGTGCTGGTGGGGTGTTGGGTGGGGGGGGGAAGGACTAAAGAGGTAAGAGGGATTAAGGAAGACACCGGTTGGGATGAGCACTGGGTGTGATATGTAAGTGATGAATCACTAACTTCTATTCCTGAAAAAAATCTATATAGTTTGATTAAAAAATGAAAAAAAGAAAAGGTTTACCTGAAATACTGGTTTTGTATATTAAAGAAAGGAGAAAATAAAAATTAAACATAAAGTTGTAAAACCATTTAAAAAAGAAAAAGATCCTTTTTGCCCATGTTAATCTAATTATTCTGTAAAAAAGCAACAACTCCTGAATAATGGAGAACTTTTCTACTAGTATTAGTCTGTTATTTAGATAGCTAGAATAAAATAGACAAGTTTTTAAAATACCTTTTTTTGGGGCGCCTGGGTGGCGCAGTCGGTTAAGCGTCCGACTTCAGCCAGGTCACGATCTCGTGATCCGTGAGTTCGAGCCCCGCATCAGGCTCTGGGCTGATGGCTCGGAGCCTGGAGCCTGTTTCCGATTCTGTGTCTCCCTCTCTCTCTGCCCCTCCCCCGTTCATGCTCTGTCTCTCTCTGTCCCAAAAATAAATAAAAAACGTTGAAAAAAATTTAAAATACCTTTTTTTTCCGACTGAATTTTTCACTCTGAATAAAGCATAAAATAAAGAAAAAGAAAAGAAAAAGAAGAGATCTGAAGGTTATAGCTCTGGACACTATAATAGAGAACAAAGAAATTAACTGAAACTGGTAAGGGAGACTAAAAAGGAATGGCCAAAGGGTGTGCAGAAGTAGAGAAATTGTCCTTGACTAGGAATGTGGAGTAGTCATCTGCCAGGACAGAAGAGGCAGAGGATATGATGCAGGCGGCTGAGCTGTGGTGGTGGAAGCTTGGTCATTTCTCTTCTGAATACTTCTATTTTCTCAGTCAAGTATGATACAAGGTCTTTAGCTGAGAGTAAGAATGTATCAAAAGCTCTGGGGGGATTTGAGGAGAGAATGAATAAAAGGCGTTTCAGGCAGCAGGGGACTGAATAGATCAAGGAAAAATAGTCTGACAGATAGGCAGCATTAAGTGCCCACATGAGATCACAATCATGAATTTCAAGGAAGACCATTAGAATGGGTGTGTGCTTCCTCCAGATGGGTTCCACCCTGTTCAGGGGCAGAGTACATGGCGACTTGGGGTTCACGAGGTTTAGGACGGGAGCGACTACGATGTTTGGGTAAGAATATGCCTTGCATATGTGAGTACTGAAGCAGGGTGAGAGATGGTGAAGAGACAGATGACTCATGGATTTTAGGCATGAGTGAAGGTTGTTAGGGATGGGGCACTAGAGGGGATGAGCTAAAAAGATAGTAGGTGATAACAGAGGAGTGTAATGTTTAAAGTAAGGTACGAAGGGATCTCTATTATTGGTACTGACAAGGCTAGCAAATGGTTATAGAAAGGACTGGTTTAGAGCACCAGAGAAAAATCCAGAAACTGAGAAGTGAGGATCTTAATCGTTCCTTACAATGCTGCTGTTGTGGAGACAAGGACCAGTACATGACTGTGGGAATTAGTGGGACAGTGTGAAAGACCAGGTCACTGTGGTCGTGAGACCTGGTCTTGAGGTTTGAGAAGAAAAGGGCCCTTTGTGGATTTAGCAGTCACTCCAGTTGCTTGTGGAGGATGCATAATGAGGTGAAGAGGAGATCCATTTAAAAGGCAAGGAGAGTATGGCAACAGTCCAGGAAAACTATGAGAACTACTTGATCTGAGATGGTTTCCATGAAGGTTATGGCAAGTAGTCAGATTTGGATATCGTGCCAGATATAGTCCTTTTACCTCTCCTGATGGGCCTCCACCATTTGCCTCTCTTTGATGACAGACTTGTTTGAACTGCCTCTACTCATTACACCCTACTAGCGGGTTGAAAGGGGAGAGGAGGTGATGTTGAGCTATCTATTCCCCCTGGTTCCCTCCCTGGCCAACCACTGCATCCATCCACCAAAAGTGCTTCTAAAGCCCCCTCCCCCAAACATCTCCTCCTAGGTGCCAGAACTGTTCCTTCCTTGCCTCTTCAATGCTGGCGTTGGTGTTCATCCCAAGGTGCTGCACTGTCTCTGTGGTTCACAAACAACCTGCCCACACCCTTGTAAAAAAGCCTTTTTATTAAATACTCCCTCAAAACATTCTGATCTAAATGCGCTGTGTCCTTGGAAGACCACAACTGATATACATATTTAGCACAGAAAGCCACAGGATTTAGTGATACATTTGAATGGAGTATGAGAGAAAGAAATCAAGCAAATACCCACCTACCTACTACTTTACCTGCATTTTCATAAAGAAAGGGGTCTACTATCATATAATAACTATCAAATTATTTTCTATGATCTTTAAAATTATGTATATTTATATATTATATACATAGAATTTTTAAAAATTGTGATCATTAGAATCTCATACACTAGAAAAGCAATTAAACTTGATACACTGGAAGCTAAAAAAACACAGGGTCCCCCAAAATGTTATGAAGTGTCATTGAGGCAATATTTTTATGAATATTAGCCCACTTAGCTGGAGAATTAAAGCATAGAAATAAATTCAACTCTCCAAAAATTATTATCATACTGAAGCTATTAATAACACTTGCAGGGGTGCCTGGGTGGCTCAGTCTGTTAAACGTCTGACTTCACCTCAGGTCATGATCTCACAGTTCTTGAGTCCAGTGCTGCGTCTGGCTCTGTGCTGACATCTCAGAACCTGGAGCCTGCTGTGGATTCTGTGTCTCCCTCTCTCTCTGCACCTCCCCCACTCGTACTCTGTCTCTCCCTCTCTCTCAAAAGTAAATAAACATTAAAAAAAAAAAACACTTGCAAAGGATGGCATTTACACTAAATGCAAACATGCTGAGTGCAAGGGATGATCAGGTTAACCATAAGCAGAATTAAGAATTAAACTGAGAAATCTTTAGAAGAATGTGATCTAGTTTTTGGAAATGGTGAATAGTATAAAATGGTAGAAATGAAAGTGAGGAACTAGTGTCTCTATGAATATAAAAATTAATGGTGATTCCTAGAAGGCTCCATAAACCTTCAAAGTAAAACCAACTAATGGGAAGGAGAGGAAATCTATGAACATAGAACATACTGCATATGTTCACAGGGCGTGAGTTCTGTTTCCCATCCAACGAGAATCCTATAACTTTTCAAATTTATTACTTAATATCTCTAACCTTTCAATGCATCCTTAATAATGTTCATGCTATTTAATTCAGAACTATTTTGAGAACTAAAAGATAGAGGGCTTTTATAATACTGAGAAAGTTCAAACAAGTCAGACTGTGTCTTCTATGCGTGTAACTATTACTAAAATTATTTCTACAGTTTGCGTTTATATATCTTTTCAGGGTGTCATCATTTCCTGGGACACATCTCTGTTGAGCATCCTGAGCCAACAGTTTGGTGGAATCACTTATCAATCAAAACGTGATTCTTACATTCTTCATAGCATAGATTTGCCCTTCTTATATTCCCCTAGGACATCTCTACACGTCCCAGGGGACAAAACAGACTCTGGTGATGAGGCAGAAAAGGGATTATGAGAAGGACGGTAGGTAGCCCACATAACGGTCAAGAGGACTGGAGAATCCAATTCCTAGCTAAGCTGCCAAGAATAAAGGCTGAAACCTTACTGCAGAACTGGCTCCACTGCCCTTGTCTCCCCCCGGTTCCAGATGCTACAGTTTGCACTGCCAGTTGGGAACAGAATTTACTATCAACACAACTGCTAACAGCATCAATGCCACTTTTGTGCCAAGAACTTGACCTTACACCCACTACCTCTGTAAAAGTTGTGTCCCTCTCCCCACTCACACAAAACAAATTCTGTATGGAGAGCAGGTTGCTCATTTCCAAACAGAAGAACGGGGCAGCGTATTAGTCCGCTCGGTCTGCCATATAGTTGACCATGGTATGGCTAAATATCACAGACTGTGTGTCCTAAACAAAAGAAACTTATTTTCCCACAGTTCTGGAGACTAGACAGATCAAGATTCTGCCAAGGTTCAGTTTCTGGTGAGAGCGTTCTTCTGGCTTCTTGTATATGGCTTCTTTTTACTATGTGCTCAAATGCCCTTTCTACATACTTGCAGAAAGCAGGAGGGAGAGACAGGACACTTAGGTTGGTGAGAAACGCAGGTAAATTTTCTTCCTCATAATAAAAGTTTTTTGCCAAAAAATTTAGAAAGGATTTTGTAAGCAGTGTTGAATGGCAAGATGTAATGGGGTCCTTTTATATTCCATATAAATCTTTTTTCAAGTGATTTTTCTTAATTAGAAAATATGGGAACTCAGGCATAAAACACATGCAATATTTTTTTAACGTAGATCTCAAAGCTCAATTTTGATTTCTCCATTTTCAAAGTTCCAGATGAAAGAAATTCATCAGTGCAATGAATAAAACTTTAAATTATCACCTGAAACCAGTAAAAGAACACAGCTATGTGTCTGAAAATTTATATGTTTCAGCAGGAAGTAATTTGTCCCAAAGCAAAGTGATGGCATTCATGGACTGTGCCATTCAGGAAATGTGCCAGTGCACACTGCCTGCAGTAAAGAGGAACTAACACAGTGTTCCAGGGATCATCCTTCAGCTATCTCACTGGATCACTGTGAACTGCTCTCTCTTGAAAATGAACCAATAGCAAACCACTGGACATCTGAAAAGACCCAGGAGTTCAAGCACAGACCACTGTGAGGATGGAGAGCAATGGCACCTTGTAAAACAGATCCTGTGGGAAACTGACACACCCACCTCGTGTTTCCATACCAGAGACAGATGGCAAATGTTAGCCGATAATTCAATTGACAAGTATCGCAGTGTGTGTGATTTGCTTAATTTTCTGTGCCTGGCATATTTCAAACATGAAATCGAAACATGTTGATTGTATTTTTTCCAGTATTCCCAGGGGCAAAACAAAACTATCCTAATTTAGTTGAGGCCACTTTTAACCTTTCTATTTCAGATCACAGCAGGAAATAAAATAAGAGCTGAGCTTTTCTACCCTTTTGGCATAATGGAAATCGTGAAACCATTTCAATCTCATTTTTATCAGTTAGATTCGTAACCTCTATTAACTTTTCCAGTTTTCTGTAATCTACGGTTCTAGTCTCCACCCTACCCACCCTTCATAAAGGGGCTACACAACCTCGGGGCATGTACCTGGAAGCAAAGAAAGGTGTTTGCCTGCTCAAAGTGAGTGGTGGTGAAGGACTGAAGGGTGTTGCTGAGAAGTCACTTTGCATTCTCTGGGGCCTGAGCTTCCCTACCACCAGATATCCAATTTTTTTTTTAAATATATGAAATTTATTGTCAAATTGGTTTCCATACAACACCCAGTGCTCATCCCAAAAGATGCCTTCTTCAATACCCATCCCAGATATCCAAATTAACGTGACTGTATTTTAATATGGATGAAGACATGGCTGCCATTAGACAACACAAACTCACCTGAGCCAAAGAGCTTAATCTAATTCCTAAATCTTTCCCCATGTGGGTTTTGGCGGTTTTTGACTCTAGAGTTTGGCAGTGGTTGTTTTGTTTTCCAATCTCTATGCTACGTCATTGCTACTCAAAGTATGGACCAAGAACTAGAAGCTTTGGCATCACTCAGGAGCTCGTTAAAATGCAGGCAGGATCTGGGGTCTCAATCAAGACTAATAAATCAGAATCTGTGTTTTTAACGTTTATTTATTATTGAGAGACAGAGCATGAGCACAGGAGGGTCAGACAGAGGTAGAGAAACAGAATCCAAAGCAAGTTCCAGGCTCTGAGTTGTCAGCACAGAGCCCGACGCAGGGCTCAAACTCATGAACCGAGAAATCATGACCTGAGCCGAAGTTGGTCAGTCAACCAACTGAGCCACCCAGGCACCCCAATCAGAACCTGTTTTTAAACAGATCTTCAGGTGATTCTGTGTTCATTATAATCTGAGGAGTACTAGGCCAACAAATCTGTGTGCAAAGCTTACAAAGCACTTGTGAATAACACAACATTAGCTGAAAATACAACTGTGGCTGAAACATGAGTTAACATAAGAGCAAACTGTCAAATTAAAGTGACTCACACAGGTAATCCATCGGTCAGTAAAAGACTACATTTAGCATTTTGGGCTTAGGAACAAATATTCTGTTATAAATTTGAATAATTCTGTTTTGGTCTTTACTTAGCTAAGACTCAATAAGCAACATCTAGTTTCTACCTTCCCTTATACAATGTAGCCTGAGAGATAAGGGTTGGGCTGGTTATAAAACCCATTATACCAGGGACGCCTGGGTGGCTCAGTCGGTTAAGTGTCCGACTTCAGCTCAGGTCATGATCTCACAGTTCGTGAGTTCGAGCCCCGCATCGGGCTCCGTGCTGACAGCTCAGAGCCTGGAGCCTGCTTCACATTCTGTGTCTCCCTCTCTCTCTGCCCCTTCCCTGCTCATCCTCTGTCTCTCTCTGTCTGAAAAATAAATAAACATTAAAAAAAATAAATAATAAAACACATTATACCCAATGGAGTACTACGTGGCAATGAGAAAGAATGAAATATGGCCCTTTGTAGCAACGTGGATGGAACTGGAGAGTGTGATGCTAAGTGAAATAGGCCATACAGAGAAAGACAGATACCATATGTTTTCACTCTTATGTGGATCCTGAGAAACTTAACAGAAACCCATGGGGGAGGGGAAGGAAAAAAAAAAAAAGAGATTAGAGTGGGAGAGAGCCAAAGCATAAGAGACTCTTAAAAACTGAGAACAAACTGAGGGTTGATGGGGGGTGGGAGGGAGGGGAGGGTAGGTGACGGGTATTGAGGAGGGCACCTTTTGGGATGAGCACTGGGTGTTGTATGGAAACCAATTTGACAATAAATTTCATATATTAAAAAAAAAAACGCATTATACCTATTCCCATCAGCCAAGAATCACTGAGGGCCTACTGTGTTCAAGACATGATGCTTGGCTCTGTGGTACTCCAGCTGCACAAAGCTCCTGAATTGCAAGGGAGAGGGCCTAACCAATACTTGAAATCAGCAGCATCTACCCAACACCAAAGACCTGATCCAAAACTGAAAACTGAATTAAAAAGTATAGTTATCTTGCCTGTCCTTAAGAAATCATCTAGATGGTGGGAAATATTCCAAAACTGATTATCTAGATTAAAAATAAATAAAAATAAAAACCAAAATGAAAAAAAATGACAGCATCCAACTGCTCCAATATGAAGCGTAACCTAGCAAAAACTTAAAACAAACAAACAAAAGAACGGCTATTCTCTATTAAGACAAGCTTGAGCACTACTTGAGTAGAGCAATAAATTTATTTATTCCTTCTCTTTATAAGGGGCATTGTGGATGAACATACTGAAATTATTGTTGTTCATTATTCAGTAAAATGGAGGAGCAAGAAGTACAGCAATTATGGTAAAATGTAAACACTTGCTTATAAATTTGTTACATTTTGTTCATTCTTTTAACAAACAACCATGACATATTAAGTTCCTTCTTTATCAATCACTAGATATATAACTGTGTAAGCCTGGGTTCCCCGAAAGAAAAGCCTGCATCCATAGCTTATATTCCACTCTAGGACTGGGATGTGCACTGCTGAATTGAGGAAGGAGAGAAAAGGGTTTGAAGAGAAGAGAGAAAATAAACAAGGAGCCATTACTAAGTTGCTCTGTCATCAAGTGCAAGAGATTCCTTGGTCTGGTGGGACCATCTTCCAAGCGCTCATAAGAAATTCTGCATTGCAGGACTGTCCTCTCAGCCTTTTATCCACTTGCTCCCATCCTCCAACAGTCAAACTTTTGTTCCGTGCACACTAGCCTCCCCATACCTCCAGGTTACACACATGTGGAGAGAGCAGCCCCCAACCCCTGCATCTCTTCATTCCACGGCAACATGGGACCCCTAGCAGAAAGACAGGTGCTGTCAGTCTGTGCCTGCTCAAAGCTGGGTAATGCCCACACAGACCGGGTCACTGTGGCTACAGCTATAGCTCAAATAGGAATTCCTTTCCTTATCCTTCCATTCATACTCCAGGCTGTGTTCTCAGCATGGGATACAAAGATTAAAAGGCAAAGTTCCTGCCCTAAAAAAACCGCAATGTAGTAGGGAAACAAACAGAAAAAATACTAATGTTACAGGGTGTCTAGTACCAAAGTGGGAAATATATACAAATAAAAGAAATCTCTAAGTCTGTCTGCTGGAATCAAGATATTTACTGCACAAAAATGTAATGGAGTAAAGATTCACCATACATAGTGTCTGGAGGGAAACTCTTTAGTCTGAATTTGTGAGATGGACTGTGGCATGTGCAGGGCAAATGGGAGCTTCATATATGTTAAGGGGAGGGTGGGTGATAAGGCTAGGCAGGTTCACGCAGACCAGATTATCACTGACATTTTATGTCCTATGAAGGTGAAATTTATGCTAAAGGTAATGGAGAGCCATTTAAAAAAAATAATGGAGCAGGAATAGAGTTGATGAAATGTACATGTTAGAAAGATGATTCTTAACTGAAGTGTGAAGCATAGACTAGAAATGAAACCAGAATTTAAGTAGACCAGAAAAAAAAAAAAGACTAATAAAAGTCTCGAGCATCTATTCTCTCTGCTTTACACGATTGTTGAAAGGCTTAAATGAGACCAAAGATGTGGATGCCAGAGGTAAGTATAAAACATCAGGGGGCGCCTGGGTGGCTCAGTCGGTTGGGCAGCTGACTTCAGCTCAGGTCATGATCTCGAGGTTCATGAGTTCGAGCCCAGTGTCAGGTTCTGTGCTGACAGCTCAGAGCCTGGAGCCTGTTTCAGATTCTGTGTCTCCCTCACTCTGACCCTCCCCTGTTCATGCTCTGTCTCTCCCTGTCTCAAAAATTAAAAAAAAAAAAGAAAAAAAAATTCAGACAAAAGTGATAGGAAATAACAAGATGGTTACAATGTGGCTTTTGTTTCTGTTGTCCTTTTTCCAAAGAGGATCTATACCTGCTGGTCCCTTACTTCCAGAGATTCTGACCAAACACTGAGGTGGGCCATATTTTGAAAGAGCTCCCCCAATGGACTCTGATAAATACAGATCTATTTCTATGAAGATAAGACATTTATTACAAACCCCGACAGGGCAAACTCAACTTTGGATTTTTCTTCTCAGAATCAACTAATGATTTCTCCTAGCGATCATCTGATGTGCAGTCATCTACTTATTACCGATGTAGGGTGAGATCCTTGAAGTCCAACACGTGAGGTCACCATAAGTCTGGATGCACTCGGCCCAGGGTTCAACAAGAAAAGATGACACAAGGTTCACTTGCAAAACATGCCTCTTTCCTCTGGAGTCCAGTTAGAAGTATTCTGCCCAAGTTTTTCAGCAGTTGTGGCATAAAATCTTTTAGGTCTGCTGAGGGATAATGTCATTTTCCTCAAACCAGATGGATTCTATTCCTGAGAAACATGTATAATTTTATTTTCATCAAAGGTCTAGAGGAATCAAGAAAATGGCAGGATAACAGCAATTAGTGTTCCCATTTCCACTCAGGTATGTTCATACATCTAAGAGGAATCAGAGGCACATTGTGCTAGCAGTCCTGTTGGACTTCTACCTGACTTGATTTCACTGGACTGTTTTTTTTAATTCAGAGACTCCATTTTGATTTTCCACCCTTCTCTGGATAGGCTCCCATAGGTTTAGAGCTTAAACAAGAAAGCATCAGTTTCCAAATGGAAACTTGGCAATTCAAACTTAAGTGAGGCAAAATGTAGAGATAAACAAGCATTTAAAATTTTTTTTTCTAAAGATTCAAAATAAGGGGTATATTGAAATCTATAGGATCTTGGTCAATTTCAGCAAAGATATGCATAAATGAAACACCAGAAAATGCACATTTCACAAACATAGGATAACATATGGTGCAGCTCCATAATAATTTCAAGTCTTTTGTTTTAATAAATCTTCATCAAATTCTGCATACCTCTTGGGAAGGTAGAGATTTATACAGAGCTCTGGGCTGGGCAGAACCTCTCTAACAAGAACTCAGTAGAAAGGTATTAGCTGAGGGTGATTTACACACCCATTTGATACATACAAAGTAACTTCCACATCTCTGACAACCATGCCCATCTGCAAAAGCCACTATTAGTCAAGACCAAATGAAAATTTTGGTTAAAATGGTTCTGAAATACACCTACCTTTATATTCCTATTTCTTATCTACTTTTACAACAAATTTCAACTAAACAAAAAAACTCGGGAGTCATCAGAAGCTGAAAGAGAGATATTGTTGGGTGACAGGAAAATACTAGCCTGGAAGTTAGACTATCTAGTCTTGGTTGTTCCAGTCTTGGTTGTCTAGAAGACACAAGTTGTGGCTGTACTGGAGAGTTGTCATGTCTAGGCAATCTTCACAGGTAAAAATTTCCACCTATAGGCAGAGAAACATTAAATCTCTTTTTCTTTTTTTTTTTTTTTTTTTTACATTTTCTCTACATCAAACTTAATTTTGATCTTAACCTCTTCTCTCATTGGACTGGTGGGAGGCAATCTCAGACAATCCTTAGTTACACCTAAGCTCAGGGATCAGTAACAGCAGTTCCAAGAAATGTGTTATTGGTTGGCTGTCCAGCCTAGCCCCGTTCTGAGACATTATCCCTGTTGTATAAGCCATTCAGTTTTGAGCATCTCATATTGTGACCTACTCGTGAAACATAGTTTTTTTGTTTGTGTTTTGTTGCAAAGTTGCTTGGGTTCTCACCCCCTCTGCAGTCTCCCTGAGGCTCTGGGCTCTCCTTAAGTCCCCACAGCTTCACACACTGTTCTCTTCAGCCTGTGAAAATCTTCTTCAAAGCTGATATGCACAAAACTGCAAGTTTAATTTCTTGGAATTGCTTAGATTTTGCTCTTGAATTTCCATGTTGGTAAAAAAGGAAAAATCATGTTAAACTCATTAAGAGTAATTCAGTTTTCTCCATTCTTTATCTATTGACTAAAATGTTCATTCAGGGGTGCCTGGGTGGCTCAGTCAGTTAAGCGTCTGACATCAGCTCGGGTCATGATCTCACAGTCTGTGAGTTCGAGCCCCGCGTTGGGCTCTGTGCTGACAGCTCCAAGCCTGGAGCCTGCTTCCAATTCTATGTCTCCTTCTCTCTCTGCCTGTCTTCCGCTTGCACTCTGTCTCTCTCTCAGAAATAAGTAAACATTAAAAAAAATTAATTAAAATGTTCATTCAAAGTTCAAATTTCCTGTCAGGGCCATTTTTATTTTCTCAAGGACTGTCTTCTGCCTTTTTCTTCTCAATGTAGCAGCGAGAGATTTATCTATAACCTGGCATTTTGTGGGGAGCTCACTTTCCTATGTGCTGCCCCCTGAGTTCTTGCCGACCTTCTCTGAGACATTTCAAACCCTGCCTGGTCACTAGGCATCTAATGCTAGTGTCCACTCAGGTGTGGCTGGTCCCACCTCATCATCTGAGCATCTGCTGGCACCAGCTGTTAAAACCCACAGCACCTGCCAAAACCTGCAGAACTGAGGTCCCCAAATTTGGCTTCTCTGTGTCAACTCTAGGCTTCTACCAAGCCACTAATTTCCTGTTAGTTTCCACAACCCCTTGGAGGTTTGGGCATTCTGGCTGTGTTCTTCACACCTTGCTGGAAAGTACAGAACTCTGTGAAGCTGCTTTCAGGTGCACGCATTTAGGCACCTTCTTGAACCAGAACCAGATTACCATAAAGGAAAACATTTCTGGAAGGATGTTAAAAATATTCTCCCTGTTAGAGTAATATCTGAAAATATCACCCAGCCATATACTTAACTTATTTGAACCTCAGTCTCCTCCTTTATACGAGGAGAAGCTTGTATACATCTACTCTGAACTCTCTTCCATTTCTAATATCCTCTATTCATAAGTTCTGTGCCCAGGTGGGGCCTAGGAGGAAGTCCAACAAATGGATATGTCAGGAAAAGGCCCACATGGAAACAGACAGCAGGTGGAAACAGAGAATAGCAATTGGTGTTAGGAACAATGAAAACTAACAAAAGTTACCGTAGAAATGTTGGCAGGGAAGGTATCAGGTAAAATACACGTAGATACTACCTTGAAACCTACTAAGATTAACTGTTGGATCAAGAGGGCATGTTAGGTGGTAGCAAGAGCTCAAAAACCAGACCAGCGTTTAGATAAATGATGTAAGTAGCTGGGGAAGCAGGAGAAAAGGAGAATAGACAGGCAGGGTGCCCATCTTACAAAGAATAGTGTAAGTGACAGGTCACAACGTCAGGAGTTAGATATAGTAAACAAGACAGAAGTAAAGCTTTCAAAACCAGGACACATGATCAGAGCTGAAGTAAAACAGCAAGAGTAACCAGAATCTGAATCCCAAAAGGTTGGGTTAAATCTCCTTAAATCCCTCCTGCTTAGGAATTAGTTCAAAAGACTTTGACAGACTGACATCAGGAAGCAAGGTCAAGTACCACAGCTGTGAGAACAAGCTTGCAGAGTCTGGAAAAGAAGCAGAATAAGACTTAATTTGAAATATGTTTAGGGGATTCCATTATGAACTCCAATACAAGAGATTTTTAAAGACCTGCGGCCTTTTTAAACTGAGAAATATCGGCCAAGGCATCTAAGAGACTATTGTTTCATATCACAATTATAATCCACATATGTGTAGAATAAACAGTATAAATTCCTGTTTTAAAAATTTACTCCTCTGCATTGCATTTTTACTTTATAACCTTTTAAAATTACAATTTAACACACTTACAGAAGAGCGCATAAATCACAAGTGAATTATTGCAACGGGAACACACCTATGTAATCCTTACCCAGATCAAGAACAGCACATGCTCAGCAAATCAGAAGCTCTCCTCATGCTTTTGGGAAAGACACTTGTTCCCTTTAAGAATCAGAAGGAAATGTGAAAATGCTTGAAGAGTGCAGAAATCAGTGAAGAAACTAACTGAAGGACCATTCCAGAAGAACTGTTATATCAAATCCAACTTTCCAAAGGTAAATAGCTGGAGGCAGAGTGATTTGAGGTGGAAGGATGGTAATCTCTTAATAGGAAAGCGCCATTCAGTCATACTTTCTCTGCAGAACAAAGAAACAAGGATGTTATTGAGAAATGGACTTAGGTTTGTTAAAAATGTCTACTGTAAACTTTAGAACCACCATTAAAAAAAATTGTTAAAGAAGTATAACTGACACCCTAAGAGAGAACAGACATAAGATAAAATCATATAAAATGTTTAACTAAAACCAGAGAAGGGGGGGGGGTGGGCAACAGAAACAAACAATAGATACAATGAAGACAAAACAGTTATGGTAGATATTAATTCAACTGTATCAAAAACCTCTTCAAATGTAAATACTCAAAACACACCAATTAAAAGAGACAGACTGAATTTTTTAAAAAGATCAATATGTTATCAATAAGAAATCTATTCTCTTATAGTGACTCACGTACATTAAATGAAAAATGTTGGAGAAAGATTTACCATGCAAACACTACCAGAAGATGAGTGATTGCTTACTAAGCAGACTTTAGAACAAGGAAAATCATCATAGATTTAAAAAAGGGTATTATATGATAAAGAGGTCAATTCTCCAAACAGACATAACAAACATAAGTGGGCATCTTCGTAACGATAGAGTCCCAAAATAAATAATAGAAGTGAAAAATAGAAAAATTCACTAGTATAGTTGGAGACTTCAACACCACTGTATCAATCAGTATTTGATAGATCAATTAGGCAAGAAATGAGTGCAGTCTGCAAGACCAAGGGGGAAAAAAAGGATCTGTACCTAGTATAAAAGCATTATTCCAGTTGATAAACTTGGTTCCCATGGAGGTATGGATTAGCAATTCTGAAACCACTATACACATACACTTGAATTAAACAACGAAGCAAATGGATGCCAGATGGAATCAGATTAATCAGTGTTGGAGTGGGGATTACAGATAAACAAGGGGAAAAGGCAAGAATAATCCACATGTTAATGATTTGGAGATTGAGACATCAATACAAACTCATATTTAGTTTCATATAGATACGGATGACTACATATAAAGATATTTATAGATTGTGCATATATACCAGTTAGTATATATACATATATATTTCCTTTCCCTGTCAACTAAGAGGACCTAAAAACTATGACTCCCTGGTAGCAACAAGAACACCTAGAATTCAGATCTTGATTTCTTTTTTTTTTTTCTTTAAAAGTTTAATTTTTGAGAGACAGAGAGTGTGAGTGGGGCAGACAGAGAGGGAGACAAAAAATCTGAAACAGGCCCCAGGCTCTGTGCTATCAGCACAGAGCCCAATGCGGGGCTTGAACCCATGAACCACAAGATCATGACCTGAGCCGAAGTCAGAAGCTTAACTGACTGAGCCACCCAGGCACCCTCCAGATCTTGCTTTCTAATGCCATCTCCAAAGAAAATAAACCAAGACTCTTTAGAGAAGGACTTGATTCTAGCACTGGAGCAGAAAATATACAAAATGAGCCTGGAGCATCTTGTAGTGCCAAAATGTAAAGTAGTATTGAATTAATAAACACATGCACGTGCGCACGCACACACGCATGCAGATACAGTGATAGGAATTATGTCAAAGGGACACAAGAGCCAACAGAAAGAGTGCTCAATTGCTAAAGCAGAATAATTTGAGCATCAAAGTACTAAATAATAAAGCAGTATTGGATTCTGACATAAAATATAAGTACCCATCAACCCATACTGAATAATTGAATATATAAATAAATGGAGGACAACAGACAAATCTTCCATGCAGAAACATTCCACATAATTTATGCACATACATACAATTCTTTACAAAGATGAAGCATAGGGGTGCCTGGGTGGCTCAGTTGGTCAAGCATCTGACTTCGTCTCAGGTCATGATCTCACGGTTCGTGAGTTCGAGCCCCATGTCGGGCTCTGTACTGACTGCTCAGAGGCTGGAGCCTGCTTCAGATTCTGTGTCTCCCTCTCTCCGCCCCTCCCCTGCTCACGCTCTGTCTCTCTCTGTCTCTCAATAATCAATAAATGTTAAAAAAAAATTTTAATTAAAAAAAGAAAAAGATGAAGCATAACTTTCCATTACTTCAGTGGGGGCTTTGTACAGTGAGTGCTTCCTAAGAGTACAGTATAGAAAGAAAAGGGTGAGGGGAGAATAACTTTACAGTGGAGACACTTGTTACAAAATGCAACCTCATGCAGGCTTGATCAAGGTTAACCTCAGCAGGTTAAGCTACATAGATAGTATGTCCCCTTGATATGATGTGATGGGAACGGCACATTACCTCTGTGATTATTCCTCCCCAAAACTCATAATGCCAACCTAATCATGAGAAAAACATCAAATTCCAACTAAGGGACCTTCTACAAACCATCTGACTACTTTTCAAAACCCAAGGTTATCAAAACTAAGGAAAATTTGAAAGTATGACAGCCAAGAAGAGCCTGAGGAGAAATGACAATTAAATAGAATATGGTTTTCTGGATGGGTTCCTGGAATAGAAAATTAGGTAAAAACTGAGGAAATCTGAATAAAATATGGACTCCAGATAATAATAATGTATCAACACTGGTTCATTAATTGTAATAAATGTACCCTATGAACGTAAGATATAAATATAAAGCAAAGTGGCTGTGGAATATACGGGAACTGTCTATACTATTATCACAATTTTTCTGCAACTCTAGACTATCTGAAAATAAAAAGTTTAAACAACTTTAAGCCTCTTTCTTTAGTGATAAAGAAAAGCATCCTCAGACTTTAAAATGAAAATCCCAACTCCATTCCTTCTACCCATCAAGATTTGAGAAAATCTCACCATTTAATCTTAGCCTGAACACGAGGTTACAGACTTCAAAAGATCGTTGGAAAGTCCATGTCGTGGGTGCTGAGGATGAAGCAAGTTGATGTACCCTGTGTGGCTTATATGACAATAGGACTACATGGTAATTGGGATCCCATGCCTAAATCATTGACTGCCATGGTGTGGGTGCTTCAAACATGTTAGCTAGAGGAAAAACAAATACATGTATTCACAGCATCATTCCAATAATCCAGGGAAAAAAAATAAATTCATTCCTAACAAATAGCAACCAGCCCCTCTGTCATAAAGCTAGAAATTAATCTTAATGTGTAATGAAGTAGACTACAGATCTTAAAGGGGAAAAAAAAAGTGTGTGTGTGTGTATTTGTGCTACTTAAAGAGTAAACCTAATAGGTGGTCAACATTAATTAAACTATTAGTTTAGTAGAGAGAGTCAGTTAATGGAGTCAGTTAGTTGCTATACTAATGTCATTAAAATTAACTGACAAGACTCTGTAGAGGATGTTGTCAGCATCCTGTTTTGGCAGCCATTAACATTGGTTCTACTCCTGGACATAGCTGGAGCCCCACCTGTTCTTAACAAATAGGTACAAGCAAGAATTTAAATGCTTCTGACCCATAGGCCAGTAATTTTCTGCATGTATTTGGCTAATCATCGGCAAGGAAGCTGGAGGCCCTAAAACTTTCACAGAAAGGAAAATTTAAAATTTCCACTTAAATATGATAAAGAGAAAGCAAGACATGGATTAAAAAAGTATCTCAATTTCATCTTCATTCGATTTTTGTTTAATTGTAGCTCTACGGACACCAAGGTGGCTCAGTCAGTGAAGAGCCTAACTTTGGCTCAGGTTATGATCTCATGGTTCATGGGTTTGAACTCCATATCAGGCTCTGTGCTGATAGCTCAGAGCCTGGAGCCTGCTTCAAATTCTATGTCTCCCTATCTTTACAGTCTCCCTCTCTCTCTGCCCCTCCTCCTCTTGTGCTCTCTCTCTTAAAAATAAACAAACATTAAAAACTCTACTGTTGGTGACAGGTAATGATTTGTTAATTAAAAAGACTTAAAGTCCTTACAAGTATTTTCTATTCTTGTAGGTGTTCTAAAAATTGTTCATTTTTAAAAAATGAAACTATGGTGTTTTTATTTGTTTGTTTTGGTCTTTGTGTTATTTATTTATTTACTTGTTTGTTTAGACCACCAGCTAATAACGGATTTAATCCAGCTAACCAGCAAACATGACTTACTAAATTATACAAATTTATTACTTTTCTTAGATCAAAAATTTGAAGTAAAAGCATTATAGAACTTGTAAATATAGATGGCTACCATACACCATAATATATATTTTAAATCCAATGTCTGACACACATAGGAACACAATATTATTGAATTAATTTGTGTCATTTGTAGATTTTCACCTTTTATTAAATTTTGCAAGTACATAAACCTCTTGTGAAAAAGAAAAAAAAAACATATCCTGCATGAGGATATGGTTTTCTCAGTTTTCACGTATCAAGTAATGGCAAATATTACACTATACACTCTATGTGCTGTCATGCGAATACACTCTCTGAACAGGAGCCACAAACAGGTCTCCAGGGGCTGAGCAGGGAAACGTGTGTCAAGCAGCAAGGATACCAGGCAAAAGGGCACGCACACATACATACATCCTCATTGGTGTCATGGGGTATAAATGTAAATTAAACTTCAGTAGAGACAAATGTATAAGTAGAGGGCACATAATCATAAATTCCTATTATTCCAAAAGACAGTCTCTTCAGCAAGTGGTGCTGAGAAAACTGGACAGCAACATGCAGAAGAATGAACCTGGACCACTTTCTTAACACCAGACACAAAAATAAACTCAAAATGGATGAAAAACCTAAATGTAAGACAGGAAGCCATCACAATCCTCGAGGAGAAAGCTGGCAAAAACCTCTTTGATCTTGGCCGCAGCAACTTCTTACTCAACATGTCTCTGTGTTGAGTTGAGGAAAACAAAAGCAAAAATTAACTATTGAGACCTCATCAAAATAAAAAGCTTCCGCACAGCAAAGAAAACAATCAGCAAAACGAAAAGGCAACTGACAGAATGGGAGAAGATATTTGCAAATAACATATCAGATAAAGGGTCAGTATCCAAAATCTATAAAGAACTTATCAAACTCAACACCCAAGAAACAAATAATCCAGTGAAGAAATGGGCAAAAGACATGAATAGACATTTCTCCAAGGAAGACACCCAGATGGCCAAACGACACATGAAAAAATGCTCAACATCACTCATTATCAGGGAAATACAAATAAAAACCACAATGAGATACCACCTTACACCTGTCAGAATGGCTCCCATTAACAACTCAGGCAATGACAGATGTTGGCGAGGATGTGGAGAAAGAGGATCTCTTTTGCATTGTTGGTGGCAATGCAAGCTGGTGCAGCCACTCTGGAAAACAGTATGGAGGTTGCTCAAAAAACTAAAAATAGAACTAACTATGACCCAGGAATTGTACTATTAGGCATTTATCCAAGGGATATAGGTGTGCTATTTCGAAGGGACACATGCACCCCCATGTTTATAGCAGCACTATCAACAATAGCCAAAGTATGGAAAGAGCCCAAATGTCCATCGATAGATGAATGGATAAAGGGATAAAGAAGATGTGGGGTGTGTGTGTGTGTGTGTGTGTGTGTGTGTGTGTGTGTGATGGAGTATTACTCGGCAATCAAAAAGAATGAAATCTTGCCATTTGTAGCTACGTGCATAGAACTGGACAGTATTATGCTAAGCAAAATTAGACAAAGACAAAAATCATATTACTTCACTCATATGAAGACTTTAAGAGACAAAACAGATGAACATAAGGGAAGGGAAACAAAAATAATACAAAAACAGGGAGGGGGACAAAACAGAAGAGACTCATAAATATGGAGAACTGAGGGTTGCTGGAGGGGTTGTGGGAGGGGGGATAGGATAAATGGGTAAGGGGCACTAAGGAATCTACTCCTGAAATCATTGTTGCACTATATGCTAACTAATTTGGATATAAATTTTAAAAAGTAAAAAGTTAAAAAAAATCTACAAAAATGTTGAAACAGTATAATAAATATCTGTAAGCTGTTCAAAAATAAATAAATAAATAAAGCTGCTTATATGAGAAGAAAAAAAAAAGTTCCTATTACTCCAAAAAGAGAAGAGCTTGAGGTGGCATTGCTGGACTCTATGCACAATGTAAATACTTTGGGGGGGGGGTGGCGCTGGGAGGGAGCTCTGCATTTCTAATGCTCCACATCCGTGGTTTTCAAAATGTGGTCCACCATTGCTCTGTTCCTACCCCTACCATGAACCAGCAACATCATTATCAACTGGAAACTTGTAAGAAATGCAAATTCTTGGACACATTCCAAATCTATTGATTTGATTTCCCTTGAGACTTCCTATTTGACCCATGGAATATTTAGAACTATGCTTTTTTTTTTTTTTAATTTTTTTTTTCTTTTTTCTTTTTCAACGTTTTTTTTTTTTATTTTAGGGACAGAGAGAGACAGAGCATGAACGGGGGAGGGGCAGAGAGAGAGGGAGACACAGAATCGGAAACAGGCTCCAGGCTCCGAGCCATCAGCCCAGAGCCTGACGCGGGGCTCGAACTCACGGACCGCGAGATCGTGACCTGGCTGAAGTCAGACGCTTACCGACTGCGCCACCCAGGCGCCCCAGAACTATTCTTTTTTAATTTCCAGATGTTTAGGGTTTTCCTGTTATCTTTCTGGTATAGATTTCCAATTTGATTACATTATTGTAAAAGAGCATTTAAAAAAAAATATTTCACTTCTTTAACTTTATTAAGGCTTTTTTTTTAATGGCCCAGGACATGGTCTATCTTGGTAAAATGTTCCATGAGTACTTGAAAAGAATGTGTATTCTGATTTTATTGGATAGCATGTGCTGTAAATGCTAATTAGATCCTGTTGTTGAGTGTTGAGCTCTTCTAGATCCCTGATTTTCTGTCAAATGTTTCTACCAGTGATTGACATAGGGATATTGAAGTCCTCAACTATAATTGTAGATTTGTGTATTTTTCCTTTGTTCTGTCACTTTGGCTTCATGAATTTTAAAATTCTGTTGTTTGGTATTCATATTTAAAATTATTGTATCCTCTTACTAAACTGAACTTTTGTTATTACTTGATGTCCCTCTTTATCCCAATAATTTTCTCTGCTCTGAAATCTACTTTGCAGTACATTATATGGTCATTCTAGTTTGCTTTTGACTAGTGTTTGCATTGTGTATCTTTTTCCATTCTTTTATGTTCAACCTGCCTACATCATTGCATTCAAAGTCAGTTTCTTAAAATTATAACTGGGTCATGCTCAAAACAAAAACAAAAACAATTTTACCAATCTCTGCCCTCTCCCGTCTGCTACTGAGTCCATCCAGTGAATTTTTATTTCATGTATTATATTTTCAGTTTTAAAATTCCCACCTTGGAAGTGAACACTTCCCCCCCCCCCCCCCCCGGGCCCCCCCCACCTCAGTTTCAGCCATGTCTTCAGATAACAATCCCAGGTAGCTCTGGAGTGAACCTTATGAAATATCATTAATCTAAACCATTCCTGGATTCCTGACTTGGAATCTGTGAGAGAATAAATGTTTATTGTTTTAAGGCACTAAGCTTTGGTGGAACTTGACATGTATAAATAGATAATAAATACACCCTTTATGCTGTCTATGCCAAGAGTTTATGGAGACAGATATATTCACACAGGAAGACAACAGGAACTATTTCATTGTACCACTTTCATCAAATGGATTAGTCTTGAGGAATAGTATCCCCAAATTGTACGCAAATAATATCAACATCAACCTAAAGTTTTTGTCTTTTTTTTGACAGAGGAAGTCTACAACCCCAACATATCTGTTAGAAATTAGGTATATGCTAAGAACTTAAATTCTTTTCTGCCATGAACAGATACTTTTATCTGTTTCAGGTCCCTGTCCACTTGGAAAATTACCAAACTATTTCAACAAAGAAATCCCAAATAGCCGAAGCTCTTTTCAGACTGAGCTTTTCACCCCAAATCATCAATGGACACCTGAGACTGAAAACAGGAGGACCTAGTTGACTGGACAGTTACAATAACACAGCCATATCACAAATAATTACTGTTGCTCTTCTATCACAGCCCACCTGTCCATGCAGAGAAAATTAATAACAAAATGGCCAAATGTGCAGGCCAAAAAAAAAAAAAAATCTGTTTTGAGAAACCTCTGAGGAATCTGGGAATCAGGATTTCTAGTTTGAAGTGTCTGAAAGCACCTGTTCCTTGTATAAACCATCCAGATGTAAGATGATGTTATAGTTTATCCTGGGACTAAAAAGATAATATCTGATCATTCTATGTCTATGAAGTCTTGGTTATGCTTCTGTCATTCAAAGTCATACAAAGAAAATATAATTTGTGTGTATCCATGCGCTGCTTAGACAGATGGAAGCACAGCAGGTAGTAAATACTGACATTCTCTTCCATGAATACCTTCAAAAGAAAGGTCAAAGATAAGATACTAAGAAAAGTGAATGCAGATTAGGCAGAACATCTGTTTAAATAGGATAACAGAGGAAATATTCATTGTTTAGAATTTTCACTTCTAAGTTATCAATGAGCATCTGGTTAATCTCCATTCCTTGCAGCCTACCACATTAGCTTTCTGATTAAAATTAATAGCTTGATAAAGTACAATTAGCCACAAGGAATAATTTGTGCCTTCCCTTTTTTTTTTTTATTAGAAATCGCAAATCTTGTAGGCATAATGGAATATTGTCTTTAGAGATGGCCTAACTCAGTTTGAGAAACAAAGGCATTTTAAGAAAAGCAATCTTTGAAATATCAAGCTATTCTTATAAATTCTCAATGGCAAATTAAAATTTCCATGGACTGAGTCCTAATTTTTTATAAACTCTACTTCTGGTTTACAAAAGAGGAGACTATTGGGGCATCTGTTAAGCATCCAACTTTGGCTCAGGTCATGATTTTGCGGTTTGTGGGTTTGAGCCCCATGTTGTACTCTGTTCAGACAGCTCGGAGCCTACAGCCCGCTTCAGATTCTGTCTTCCTCTCTCTGTAACCCTCCCCCACTCATTCTCTCTCTCTCTTTCTCTCTCTCTCTCAAAAATAAAATATTAAAAATTTTTAATTAAAAAAAACAGAAGAGGAGACTATTTTTTTACGAAATAAAGAAACCAACATGATTTTATCTTAGTTTATACCCTGCCTCATCTCCTATGCAATATTTCTCTTCCTTCCTCATTTCACCTTCCTAGCATTCATGACACAAAACAATCTTGTTTCTTTCACCTTTATTATGTTCCTTCTTTTCTTCACATGCAACCTCCTCCATTTAAGCACTTTCTTGCATATAGCAGTTCCACAGATTCTGATTTAGCTATTTCATGTGTGGCCCAGACCCAGGCTTACTTTATTCACATATCTTATGATTTTCATTGTATTCTGGACATTGTATATAAAAGCACAGTGATAATAGAACATTTTGTTTTGTTCCTTCTCTATATCTGAAGGCTATGGCAGAAGGCTGAGCATTCCCATCACTAAACACTTGAGTTTGGGGAAGGGATGCAGTTTTAATCAGTCTGAGCTCACCCCATTAGCCCAACCTCCAACTTCCTGCAACACTATCAAAAATCAATCCTTTTGATCTTGACAGTATTTGAAATGGAAGTGGGATTGGGCCACATTTTTAGATAGTTTTGGTTCATCATTTAATCCAAATCCAAAAGAGTTATAGAATCTAAATAATGTGAGAATGTGCACATTTCTGTAAAAAAAAAAAAAAATTATCTGCCTTCTAGACCTTCCTCCACACATTCTTGGCAAAAATTGAGGTGGGAGGAGGGTATAGTAAAGGAATCCAATGTTTAGAATGAGTCTGATTATGTACAGATTCCAGTGTATTCCACTACACTATTATTTAAAGTCTCACCTGGTTTTTCCTCATCCCTGCAAAATTTTATGTAACATCAGATCACCTGGAGATACCCAAACCAGGCACCTTCTCCATCATGTCTAAGGGACTGCTTGCTCACTTACTCTCTCTCTCACACACACAGGAATTCAGTTCATCAAGCCTTCCTTGTTTACTTCATAGCCTGATTGAAAAGCACAATTTCTGTGTTATTTGTTTTGTTTCTTGTTTCATCTGGTATTGAAAAGCCACTCCTTCTAGAGATGCTCATTCATCAACTCATGGACCTTAATTTGAGAAATCTGCTAGGAAATGGTCTGGCACCATGGGCCACTTCTAGGGAAATCTGCTTTAGAGTCATAACTAGGAGTTTTATAATCCCTATAATAAGCCTGAGGCATGCAAATAAGCCAAGTAACAAAAATGTTCTCATCCCATAAAGATATTAGAATTATCAGCCACTAAAATATTTTATAAAACATTCCCTCTTTATTTGGGTAGACTTTACCTTCAGTTTTATTATTACTTATCCAGAGCCCAGCCCTCTTTGATTTCAAATATTAAGGGGTGCCTGAGTGGCTCAATCAGTTAAGCATCCAACTTCGGCTCAGGTCATGATCTCGCAGTTCTGAGTTCGAGCCCTGCATCGGGCTCAGCCTGGAGCCTGCTTCAGATTCTGTGCCTCCCTCTCTCTCTTCTCCTTCTCCCACTCACACTCTGTCTCTCTCAAAAATAATAAAATAACATTTTTTAAAAATTAATAGAAAGTCTTGTCTTCAAAAAGTGCACATTAATGACATCTATTTTCCCTCTCAAAGTTAAATGGATACTTTAAAAATTAATAAATTCTGTCTCTAATATATTCAATAAGGAGTAGGCGTTGGGGCACTTAGTATTTACTCAGTAAATATTTTTAATGAATGAATGCTTTGTTACTCTGGCTTCTCCCATTTGTCTTTTTTTCTCTTTCCTTACTTACCAGTATCATCTCTCCAAATCCTAGCCAGAATAATCTTCTTATTCATTTCAACTTTCTATTAAAAAAAACCTTTAATAGCTCCCCTCCACACACTGAATTAAGTTGAATTCTCAATTTGACCATTAAGGTTTTCCAGAACAAACTTACTTCTTTGCATGTATCTTGCATTCCAATCAAACTAAGAGTAGTCTCTGGATTTTCTGGACATGTTCTTTGCTTTTCCATCTCTGCTTGGTTATGTGTGCTCCAGATAAAATTCTCTTTTTTCTCATTGCACTCTATACCTATCAAAATCCTTCAGTACCCATCTCAAATGTCACCATCACCTTGACATGCAGCCTGATCCATGAAGTTGGACAGGATTCTTTTCTCCTTAATCTTCCCGCAGCATGTGTCTGTACCTCTCTAAAATATTTGCTTACCTCTGTATCATAGTAGTAAATTGTTTCTGAAACTAGTGTAATATCCTTGAGAGCAGGGGCTATGCTAACTTCTATCTACATCCCACATCACTATATTCCCACCAGTAGCAATCACACTGCATCATGCCTACTATGTTTTATACAAATGTTGCTTTAAAATATGAGAATTTTAGGGGCGCCTGGGTGGCTCAGTTGGTTAAGCAGCCGACTTCAGCTCAGGTCATGACCTCACGGTTTGTGAGTTCAAGCCCCGCATCAGGCTCTGTGCTGACAGCTCAGAGCCTGGAGCCTGCTTTGGATTCTGTATCTCCCTCTCTCTCTGTCTCTCCCCTGCTCATGCTCTGTCTCTCTCTCAAAAATAAAAAATAAATAAACATTAAAAAAAATTTTTAATAAAATAAAATATGAGAATTTTATACATGGAAAGGTATAGGTCACCATGAACTTCTGTATTCCCACCTAGTTCATTTCATAGACAAAATACATGAGGCTCCAAAAAGTGTAATGAATCGAATTAAATTTCATCAAATTTAAACAAAATCAAATATAGACTACTAAAATGATTCTTAAATGATTTCATGTTGGATAAGACTAAGCATGGTGGATAAGACTAAGCATGACTAATATGCCCCACAAATTTTGATTTTTTTCCATGTAATATTTAAATTTACCATAGCAGAATGTTCCACTTTAATTTTACTCTGAATTAAATACTAGTCCTAACAGAGCCAATCAAGACTAATCTTTATTCATTTTAATGGGTCGAGTGGGGAAAAATGCAGTTTATAGAGCATTGATGTGGCTAAGACAGTTCAGGACATGCATTATTACCCAATGATGCATCCTGCAGTAATAAGAACTTTTATATATTCTTATTCTAGGCCTTTTGAACAGTATTAAAAACACTAATCAATTCATTAAAATTAATGCAAAATTTTAATTCTGAACATATTGTGTAATATTTTGACCTGTGTAACAGCTGCTTCCTTACAAGCAATCAGATGGTATTGTTAATACCATGAAACTTTGCATTAACATGCCTATGTGTGCACGGTTCCTTTAAAGGCACAGCAGTGCTTCTGTGCTGGGTCCTCAAGAGAAATCCAATGTGTGAAAAGGACTGGAGGAATGGTAAGTAGCCATAAACAAAAGGGTGTATGTATGTATGTGTATATGTGTGTGTGTGTGTGTGTGTGTGTGTGTGTGTATGAGACATATGTATATGTCTCACCTGTGACATATGAATCCATATAAGCTTGCTTCAGAAGTAGAAAGCATGGGGTACCTGGGTAGCTCAGTCGTTTAAGCGTCTGACTTCGGCTCAGGTCATGATGTCATGATGTCATGATGTCATGGTCTGTGGGTTCAAGCCCCACGTCAGGCTCTGTGCTGACAGCTCAGAGCCTGGAGCCTGCTTCTCTGATTCTGTGTGTGTCTCTCTCTCTGCCCCTCTCCTGCTTGTGCTCTCTTTCTCTCTCTCTCAAAAATAAACATTAAAAAAAAAAAGTAGAAAGCCCTATGAAGAAACATATAAATGATTCACCTTCCACTCTATTTTGTATTCAGTTTCAGCTGCTCTAAAGCTGTTCTTTAATTTTATAGAGCAGACTGGAATTCATCAGAGACAATGAAGGCCAGCACTGAAAAAAGTCAATACCCCTCTAGGTACCTGTTCCCTTGTCACCTCCAACTTCTGTGTGCCACTACACTGTCCTTCTAACAAGTAGAGTAGCATGTGAGGCATGTGTTTACATGTGTATCTGAGAGCAGATGTTGTCTCGTGGAATCAGAGGAGTTTGGACTAATTCGTTTGCCTGTGAAGTCAAAGTAAATCTCTAGCCTCAAACTTACAAGCAGTTACTCATATGGAATCACAATCAACCTTCTGGAGCCTGGGTAGAAACTTCTTTTAAACCAGGGCTCTCAATATAAGGGAAAGCTTGAAATATATATAAATATCTGTATTGTTGTTAGCCTGGCAATTATGGATGGGTACACAATTAGTGTTCAGAAAGAATTCTGAGAAAAATAAGAAGTTACATTTAGTCCTGGTAAATAACCAATATTTATTTGTTCCCCAAATAGAAAAAAAAAATTCAACACTGATTTTTCATGTTCAGGGAAATTTTTAACTATCCATTATTTGACTTTACAAATATTGTTTGGTATGGTGTAAATTAAAAGATCAGTAGTTAGAACACACACAGCTCCACGGACATGGCCACACTTAATGATGGGAAGGAGGAGGAGGAGTGAACAATGGACCTGGGCTTGCACATCAAGTAACACTGGAAAAAAGCCAGGGAGTTTGTCCTGGAAGTCAAATAAAGAAAATTCTTCAATTTAAATACTGCCAAGGAGAGGCCAATTGTATTATTACAATTGAAATATATATTGACCATTGGATATAACACTGAAGTCTTCAGAAGCCTTAACATGAGAAATCTGAGTGGAGTGAACTGAGAAACTATAGGAAAGTGAGACATGGCAAGCAGAGTAGGGGATCAGGGCAGGAGCTAAAGAGATACACAGAATTAAGAAAGGGCCTGGTTAAGAAGCAAGATATTCAAGTATGACTGTGTGGTGTATTAGTCATCTATTGTTGCATAGCAAATTATCTCAAAGTTTAGTAGCTTAAAGCAATACATTTATTCCCACACTGTTTCTATGAGATAGGAAACTGGGAGCAGTTTATCTGGGTAGTTCTGGCTCAGAGGTTGCAGTAAAAATGTTGGCTATGATTACAGTCATCTGAAGGTTTGACTGGTGCAGAGGATCTGTTTCCAGCTTACACGCACTGCTGTTGACCAGACGTATGAGTTCCTTACTGGGTGACATATGGTAAGAATGACAGCAAGCTTCCTCCAGAGTGAATGAGGAAAGAGACAGAAAGAAACCTCAGTGTCCTTTATAACCTAATTTTAGAACATATTATCACTTAGGCTACTGATCATACAAACTCTTGTACAATGTAGAAAGAGACTACACTAAGGTCTGAATACCAGGAGACAAGAATCAAAGGGGGATCATCTTAGAGGCTACCTATCACAAAAATGAAGTAAGTGCATTTTGGCAGGGGGCAGGGAGGGGGGTGAGGATTCAGGAAAAAAAGGGAATGAATAAGTGCAGGATTAAAGTCCTTGAATGAGAAAAAATGTCATCTAGCACATAAGTGGAAGGATCAGTCTTACATACAGCAGGCAGCCAATGAAAGTGTAGCCATCTTAACAGGGAAGAGAAAAAATACATTAGATGAGGTAGTTCCTTATGACTCCTTTTACCTTATTGGTGACATCAACAAGGTCAAGTTAATAGTGAGAAGAAAAATTTGAGTAATGGTGTGAAATAGCCACTTCAAAAAGCAGGAAAGTTGAAACAGAATTGACTAGAAAAAAGTAACAGGATTTAAGGAGCAGTATGGGAAGGGAAAAACAATCTAGTAAATGAAACATAAGGGAAACACCTATCCCCTCTTCTAACCTCCATGGAACACAGGATACAGAAAGAAAAAAAAAGAAAGAAAAGAAAAGAAAGAAAAGAAAGAAAAGAAAGAAAAGAAAGAAAAGAAAGAAAGAAAGAAAGAAAGAAAGAAAGAAAGAAAGAAAGAAAGAAACAGCCCCCAAACAGTAGGATAGCAGAGAATCAAGGTCCTTAAGCATAGCAAAGTTTCAATTAGGATAAGAAAACCCATGAAGTATTCATACCACAGACTGAGGGTCTAATGTATCTTACTGATGGGTTCCAGGTGACTCTGTGGACTAAAGGAAGGGTGGAGGATTAGATCAGACTGGAGATAAACAGAGTAATAGTTCAGATGGGAGTCTTGGATTGCTGAGGTAATGGAAACTACAATGATGAAATCAAACCTGATGACCCTTTAAGGTAAGCTAGAAAGTCAAATTATAACCTTTCTTGGGATTAGGCAATTTACAGAAGTGAGGCAGAGAAGTAGACAGCATATCCCAATGAAGAATAAAGTAATGTGGCACTCTTATATCTTACTAAGAATAGTACTGAGCCTGTAAAGTGTAATCAACATGCTCAGTAATTCTGAATGTATATCGGAAACTTGGTTAACAATTTAGTCTCAGATATAGATTAAATATGTACCTACATGTTTTTTGTTTTTTTTTAATTCATTGAAACTCTCTGGATTTATCATTGGACCTTGATTTGATTATGGAACTTCCCTACTTTGTAATTTGTGAAGTAGGAGAACTCAGTAGAAACCAACCTGATATGTCTTTGGTCAGATTTCCTCTAAGAAATAGAAAACAAGGAAAAACAAACCTCAATTGTCTTAAAGATCTAAAAGGATGGAAATATGATTAACTTTTCATGCATTAAAATGGAATTTTCAGGGTGCCTAGCTAGCTCAGTCGGTAGAGCAACAGACTCTTGATTTCGGGTCAGGTCATGATCTCACAATTCATGAATTCCAGCCCCACATCGGGCTCTGTGCTGATAGTGCTTGGGATTCTCTCTCTGCCCCTCCCCCACTTATGCTCTCACTCTCTCTCTCTCTCTCTCTCTCAAAATAAATAAAAATAAACTTATTAACAAAATTTATTGATTAAATTGTATTAATTTATTAAAAATTTCAAGACATAACATCACAGCATAAAACCAAGTGTGGAGGCCTTCTAAGTGTGGGTCCCCACATGACTAGACAGGTCACACACCCAGAAGTTGGCCCTATCTGAGCTTCTTGTAAGAGTCAAGGTCTTAAAACTTAAGATTGAGGAACTGCTCCAAATTGAAGGTGAAAGAGACACAACATCTAAATGCAATGCATTATTCTGCATCATATCCTTTTTCCAGAAAAGACATTATTAAGACTAATGGCAAATTTTGAAAAAAACATTTGAGAATGTGATGGCAGCAATGTATCAATGTTAAATTCCTCATTTTTATGATTGTATTTTAGTTCTATAGAAAGATGTCCTTGTTTGTAGGAAATACACGCTCAAGTATTTGGAAGTGATAGCAATTTGCTCTCAAATGGTTTGGAGAAAAAGGAAGTTCTTTAAACTATACTTGCAACTCTTCTATAAATTTGAGATTATTCCAAAAAGTGATTAGATTTTTGGATGAAGTGCTCTGTGGACCCATCCCTAAGTCTGACTTCCCACTGGACCCACATGAAAAAAAAACAAAACAAAACAAAACACAACCAATTAGGTCATACATGATCATGAAGTTGCTGCAAGCCCTTTTGTAAAATCACAAAAGTCTTCATATAAGAAAAGCATAGATCTGATGACAAAGAAACACTATGGTCTCATTTCCCAGCTGCTTCAATGTCTAGGTTCAAAAGTCTCTGAAATCATACCACATCCTCACAAAGTGAATGTTTCATTGCAAGGCTGTCATCCCTTCCTCCACAACCCATACCTCAAAAACAGTGATTTAGTTAAACCTTCTGGGCTCACTGTAGCAAATGCTATGGGGTTTACTGAGTATCTGACAGAGTCAAGGCCAATAAGACCAAACCATTGTTTGGGACACCATGCCCCATATTCTTTCGGTTGCTAATTTTCTCTCACTCTCTCTTTCTCTCATTTTCTCTCTCTCTCTCACTTTCTCTCTCTCTCTCTCTCTCTCTCTCTCTCTCTCTCTCACACACACACACACACACACACCATAAGAGAACAAAATGACAATAAAAGTGAAATCAGAGAGAGTATAATCCAGACATGATGACAGAGACTTCTTTTTTCCCTGTTCTTCCACTATTAAATACCATTATAATCCCTGGAAATAAAGCCAGAGGTGATTAAAGGAGAACTCTGAAAAGTGGTTAGAGGAAGACAAACTTGTTTGCCAGGACTGAAGGAACAACACAGCAAAAGGTATTCTTAAGACACCCTACACCCTACTTACAATCCAGCAGGAAAAAGCAACCAGGCCTGCTATTTCCCGGTCACAGACCTAGCAACAGAAGGCAGCCCAGGTAGGCTTGTTCCTCTTCTGGGATCAAATGGGAGTCTCTGGACAACACCTGGAAAGTGTGCATCACTGGCGATGAACTTCCTTTTGTCCACAGACCCTTTTCCAACTAAGAGATAGCAAGGTGGCACAGCCTAGGGCAGTTCCTTCTGCCCTCCTCAGGAAACACCAGCAGAAAACAACAGAGTATAAAAACACAGGGTATAGCCTCTGAATATTAAACTCTTATTGGAAACACACCCCATAAAAGTTAGCCAAGACATGCATGCTAAACCTTAAACAGGGTGACTGCCTGCTAAAGTAGAAGATTTAAATAAAACCTAGAGTGTCCTAATGTAATAGGCAAAGTGTCCAGGATATAGATTAAAAACTCATCATACCACGAATCAGGAAAATCACAACTTGACACAGAAAAGACAATCAACTGACGCCAAGGCCAAGATAAATCAGATGTCAGAATGATGTGCCCAGAATATATAAAGCAGCTATCATAAAAAATGCTTCAACAATTATAAATTCTCTTGAAGCAAATTTAAAAAACAGCAAATCTCAGTGAAAAAAAAAATAGGAAGAAACAAAAGGAAATTATACAATTAAAAAATAAAATAAATTTTTTAAAAACACAGGGAATGGACTAAGTAGTAGAGATGACAGAGGGTAGAATCCATAATCTGAAGATACATCAAAAAAATAGACCCAATCATAACAGAGAGAAAATGGGAGGGTGGGGAGGGGGAGTACAGCCTCAGAAACCTGTAGGACAGTAACATTTGGAAATATCCAGTATGTGTGTCATTGGAATCCCAGAAGGGGCTACAGGGTAGGGCTGAAAGAATATTTGAATAAATAAGCTTTGATACCTCATCCCTCTATTTCCAGGAAATAATTGGTTTAAAAACAATCAAGTCTCCTTAACTCCTATAAACGTCCAAGAAACAGAGAGATTTGGGTTGGTTTCGTTTCTTGGTCTGCACTAGCTCATGGCGTGATTATTAGGTAAGTCACCTTATAACCATGGCTTATGAGATTTCCACTTCTTCATGTTTAAAAAGAGAGGGGGGGTTGAGGGAGACAATCCCTAGGGTACCATCTAACCCTCCGAATCAATGGTAGTTTTTCATTTTGTCAATAGTTTCCAGAGCCCTGAAGGGTATATGTCCCTGAATCCTTCCTATTCAGTTCTTGGCTTCCCTTTGTCTATAGACTCAGAGCTGATAAAATGTTAGGTCTCTAAGATCTGGGTTACATCTGGACTATTTCAAATCCATACCTATCAACATCTTGACATTTGTAATCAGCAGTTAAGCATTCCCATAACCTCATGGATGTGGGGTAGAGGGGCACAAAAAACTGCCAGATGCCTACTGGGGAGTTTTGTGCATATAATGTCAGGACTCGCCTACATTAGATTTGCTAGAAAACTATAGAAAATCACTTAGCCTCTCCCTGCTTCATTTAAACACTGACGAATAGGACAACATTGGGAAGCATTCTAGGTCCTTGGTTAAATGAAAATCCACTTGGCACTGAAGACCATTATTATCCCATTTGTGAAGCCCTTCATCTCTCTGTCTGTAAGAGAGCTTCTGCCTGCACTGGATTTCAGCATGTCTACAAGCTGCCAATGCCCTGCATTAAGTATTTCCTGTCATCTGTGCTTGTTAGAGATTAGTTTGCAGACATTTTGCAAAAAGCATGCATAATACATACTGCTGAATACAATATTTATCATAAAACAGCTCCAGTGATTGAAAAGCATTACCCAACAGCATCCTCCATTGTGTGACTTGCCTTTCCATCAATGTACCCTAAGTAGGCAGTGTGTCCCTAACTGTTGAGTCATATCTAGTCTAACTCCAAAGCCAAGACTGGAATTGGCTCAATTTCACAAGAGCATCATGGTCTTGTCTGAACATATTTGTATGGTATGTGCTAAGGAAAAACTGAGGATGCCATATAATTTATTTTTCCCCATCAAAGAATACCCTGTTGCCCATTTCAATTGAAAGTCAACTCCTTTCTTATGGTCATGAGTTAGAATTAGGGGAAGAGATATACTTAGTTACAAGGAACATTAAGCAGCACCTCATTTTCCTTTTCCTAATATACATGCTCCTGGATAATAAGATTTTGAACAAATTACTCTCTTTATTTCATGAGTGCCATGAATTCTGGCAGGGTTTACTCTGACAGCTATTTTAACAGCACCGTTAACTCTAAACTCTGTCAGACCAAGCTTGTCTCCCCTCTACTAATGACATTCTTGCCAAGAGTCAAAGTAGGTTTTAGCAGGAGGGGAGGAGATGCTGGAACCAAACCAGCCATGGAAGCTGGAGGGACCTCACATAAAAGATGGAGTTATCTGCTGGCCAGTGTTCCTCACCTCTCTCCACTCTCCCACAGGAAAGACATTTCAGGCCTGTGTGTCAACAAGCAAATGCCTCTTTTCTTGTTCTGCTCAACACACAAAATGGCAAGTATATACTAATCCTTTTATTGACTTGGACTTATAGTCATAATTTTTTTGAGTTTTTTAGTGTAGGGCATTCAGTTCTTTCCTGTGTTACCTCTCTGTTGAGGCCAGCAGGTAACAGGAACAGTATCATATTGGAGAAATATTCTGATTCCCAAATGGAAAATAAAACTTCAAGATAGATTAGAAAGAAGGCATGAGGCAGTTAACAGTGGAGAAGCAGATGAACACCTCAGGAGTGAATGCAAGACAAAACTCTCCTTCCTAAAACATGAGTAGAAAGTGACTCTAAGAAAAAAGGGAGGAAGAGCCTTGGAATGTATCTATTTTTCCTCAAAAGTGTTTTGTAAACTGCCTGTGCCCCTCCCCAGACTATAAACAACATTTATGAGAATATTTCTACATCAGTTCACAGATACCTACTTCATCTTGTTTGACATTTGGATAACAGTAAGAATTCCTTCCCCCCATAACTTATTTAATCACCTGTTTAGGGGCATTTAGGCTATTTCTAGTCTTCACTGTTATAAACACTCCTACACATAATTACTTAGTTCCTCATAATTAATGTGTAAATAACAGAAGTAAAACTGACCAGTGGAAGGATTTGCACATAGTGCCAAAAACATTGAATACTTACAACTGGTCCTGAAAAAAAAAATGTGTATACAGAGTGTTTACCTCCCAACATCTATGTCAACACTGAGCATTAATAATTTTTAATTTTTAGTCTTAATCTTTACTTTTAAAACATAAAATACTTTAAAAACACTTCATAATTTAATATTTCTTTGATAATAAAGAGTAAACATTTTACCCCATGTTTCTTGGTCAGTAGCATTTTTGTGTGTGGATGTATGAGATACTTTTTTTCTAACCAATTTTTCCATTAAGGTATTAATATTTTTCTTAGTGATTTACAAGCATTTTTACTTACTAAGGATAGTAATGTTACTTATACAGTTATTTTTTCCAATTTGCCAATTATCTTTTTAATCTTGTTATGATGATTTTGCCATGCAGGCTTTAAAAAATTATATAGTAAGATCTTGCAATCTATTCTTTGATGGTTTCTGATTTTTGGCCTTCTCCAACTAAAATTATAGATAGCCCTTAACCTTCCCATGCTTAATTTTCACAAGGTGGGGGTGTCTATATTACAGTGCTCTTCTCAAACTGTCCTACCAATGATGAACACCAACATTCAGACATTCAATGTTTATGACAATTATTTTTCCAAATTAACTAATGTAGGCAATTGTCAAAATCCTTGACCAAAAAGTAACATATTAATTTGACTGAAATAGAATTAAATTTATATATTAACATAGGGAGAATTGGTATTTTTAAAACATTTTTTATGTTTATTTATTTATATTGAGAGAGAAAGTACAAGTCAAGGAGACACAGAGAGAGAGAGAAGAGAGACAAAATCCCAAGCAGGCCTGCACTGCCAGTGCAGAGCCTGATGTGGGGCTTGAACCCATGAGCTGTGAGATCATGAACTAAGCCGAAGTCAGACACTTAACCGACTCCTCCACCCAAGTATCCCCCATCTTTTTTAAACATTTTCCTTTTTTTAAGTTTATTTATTTATTTTGAGAGAGAAAGTGCAAGTCAGGGAGGGGCAGAGAGAGAGAATCCCAAGTAGGCTCCACAGGGAGAATTGGTATTTTTAAAAGTACTGGTCTTCCCATCTGGAAATATAGTACTTTTCTTAATCTGTTCATTTCTTCTTTCAGCACTAGTGGTAGCCAGCCTCCAACATGGTCTCTGGTGATACATATCCTGTTGTTAGTGCCCTAGTGCAGTCCTCTTGTACATTTTATCTGGGTTGTTCTGAGCGATTCCAGAATTCCAGATTCGAGTAGAAGTCACAATATAGAATTCCAAAAACTTTGCTCCTACTGTCTCTTGGATTACTCATTCTGGAGGGAGCCAGTCACCATGTTGTGACGACACTCCAGTAGCTCTTAGAAGAGAGGTCCGGTTAATGAGGAACTGTGGCCTCCTGTTGACAGTCAATACCAACTTGCCAGCCATGTAAGTGAGCCATCTTGGAATCCAATCCTTTAACCCCAGTCAAGCCTTTAGAAAACTATGACCCTAGCCAACATTTTAACGGCAACCTCTCAAGAAATCCCAAGCCAGAAACATCCAACTGAGCTTCTCCCAAACCCCTGACCCTCAGAAACTGTGTTAGATAATTAACGATTGTTACAGAATTAGTTGTTAAAATTTGGTGTAATTTTTTATAACAGTTACAGACAGCTAGAATGGTCCTTTAGTTTTATAGTTTCTTCATAATGTCTCCTATCTATTTTAGTAAATTCATCCCTTGGCATTTGACTGTTGTTGTTTACAATATCCTGAAGAGATAAAATGTATCTGTCATGTCATTTACAAAAATCACTCTAATATACATTTCAGATACTATATTTGTTGTAATGCTAATATAGATTTCAGATACTCTATTTATTGAGGACAGAGGAGCTGGGTCACCTCGATGTCATGAGGATAAACAGTGAAGACATAGAACACTCTATTATAGATTCTTAGTAGTGTCCACCATTTTAATAAAGGTAGATAATGGAATGAATAAGCTCAACTCAAAAGGAATGAACAAAGTATATCCACTGCAACATCTTTCTCAATCCCCAGTTCACTTTTTTCCTGCCACTATGCCACATTCCATATAAAGCAGCTGGGGCATTTGCTGAAAGAGTTGAGAACTGCAAACCTAGAAAGAGAGGGTTTCCCATGGGGTCTTATCCAGTGTTTTGTTTTAACTTTCTCACAATAGGTTCTTTAAAGTTTTATTTATTTAAGTAATCTCTACACCCCACGTGGGGCTCAACTGAACTCATGACCCAGAGATCAAGAGTCACATGCTCCTCCAACTGAGCCAGCCAGGTGCCCCAACTTCAAGACAGTTTTCTAATGTCTAAAAAATACGTAACACCCATTCATTAGTATCAAAAGGTCCTTCCACAAGACCAGGCATTCCTGGCATCTTGGTGACAAGGGTAGAATACAGAACTGACTATATGGGTTTTTCCCAATATCCTAAGCAATCCTAAGATCCTTGCTCAGACAAGTCTGTCACAGAAGAAAATTCTAGAAGTGCTCTGTATCTGTCAGAGTCCAGTCAGGAGACAGAAACTACATGAGCAATTTGCCAAGAAAAAAAAAAAATTTAAGAACTATTATCCAGTGAAAAGACACTAACTATTAAAAGGGGGTAAAGAGAACTCTAAACAATATATGAATAGCAAATATAGGGAAGTACAAAATACTCAAGATAGAAACAAACTGGGAAAGAGCCTCCCTCCCCAGGGCTGAGATTCAGATCTCAATAGAAGAGGGTAAGGCTGTGGCCCATTGGTTTAGGAAGACTGAGGTGTCAATGGTGGAGGTTAGCAAGGAGGGAAAGGCTGCTGGGGTACTCCCTGGGAAGCCACCCACTGCGGTGGTGGTGGTGGTAGTGACATTCGTTGGGAAGCTGCCACCATTATGGGAGTAATGCCCTGCTATAGGAGTAAGAAAAACACTAGAATCAAGAAAAACTGGGTCCTCTTGCAGTGGTCCTCCAGTGCCCTCTACTGGCCAGGGCTAGCTAGCATTATTCCAGCCAGCAACGGAGAAAGTTTCTACTCCTCAATTCTAGAAATATGAAGGACAAAGAAAAGTGGATTTGGTACATACATACAATGGAACATTATTCAGCCATAAAAAGAATGAAGTCTTGCCATTTGCAAAAACGTGAAGCTAGAGAGTATTATGCTAATTGAAATAAGTTAGTCAGAGAAAGACAAATACCGTATGATTTCATTCATATGTGGAATTTAACAAAACAAATGAGCAAAGAGAAAAAAAAGAGAGGCAAACCAAGAAACAGACTCTTAGCTGTAGAGAATTGATGGTTACCAGAAAAGGTGGGGGGGGGGGGGGGGGGACGGGTGGATGAGTGAAATAAGTGACAGGGATTAAGAAGTGTACTTACTTGCTGTGATGAGTACTAGGTCATGTGTGGAAGTGTTCAATCATTGTATTGTACACCTGAAACTAATATTACACTGTATGTTAATTAAGTTTAACTTAAAAACTTTTAAAAGAGTGGATCTGGAACTGTGAGGCCATAAGTTGATGACTGGTATACACTCTAAAGCACAATAAAATACAGAATGTTAAGGATCATTAAAATTTTTTTTAGAAAAGAAATCATAGTGTAGCTGGCCTCAGATTCCACCTTAAAACCGGAAATTCAATGCAGCTCATCCAAACGCTCCATCATAATCCTACTCCAAGAGCCTTCACTACACTAGTATTTTCCCTTTATGGACAAGGTATCTAGTAAGTCAAAGAATGTTCACAGTATATTTCCTTTTCCAGCCGTCAGTCATGTTCTCTGAGAGAGAGGCAATGAAGTTCAGGATTCCTGCGAGACCACAATTCTCTGAAAATAAAGACTCTCCTGAAATACCAAATTATTTTTATCACAATTTCTATTTTCCTTTCATCTCATTTCATTATGTGAAATTAAATACATCAGCATGGATGCAATAAAAAGAGAAATAATAATGAATTTCTGACCCATGGGGAGCGACCATGAGCCCATCACCTTCATTCTGCAGTTATTATCATGCAGGGGAAAAAAAAAACCCAGCAATCTCTACTCTTGCTTGGAAAAAGCACTCAAGATATATATTGCACCTGGAGGATATAAGTCTATGATCAGACCTGCTTTGGGCAACAAATTCTTGCTTCTTTCTTACTTCTGTTGGCATCTTCAGCATAATAAGCAATTTAATCAGCTCAGCTTCATGAGAATGCTTCAGATATTTGCATTTTAGCACTACTTGTCTTCCTTTTTCCTTATTAAAATTGGCATCTACCATGTTATGACACAAACTGCAGAGCCAAGCACCCTGGGCCAATGACAGCACAAATACAGCTGTTTGTTCTACATCCTAAGCTTTGGTCTCTGCCACTTGTCCTTGAGACCTGCATTTTTCCAGATATAGAAAATCGATGCTGCCTCTGCCCTACCCAAAACAAATCTGCAGAGAGATGTATTTTATTATTGTTAATAAAACTGCTTAAATAAGAGTTCTTCAGCAAAAAAAATATCTCTCTTGCATGTTAAAGCACTGACAAGGCAGGGAAAAGGTGAGAACATTACAAATAATTGCAGCAGTGATGTGACACTTGCAGAATTTATGTTACTATGTTTGTACACTGTATTCTACAGACAGTGAGAAAGTGTGCATATCAATAAATTAGATACTAGGTTGGAAGCACCACTAAAAAAACATCAGGTTGCAGTATATTTGCAAAATGAAATCAAACAATCAAAGGGGCTTAGTTTTCAAGCAGCCATCTCCCTTAGCAACTAGCTTCTAGATATATCAATTCAGAATTACTATTAAAATGCTAACTTATTGATTTTTTTAAATCTCATATGTAAAGTGTGGGAGAGACCTCCTTGTGTTCATAAAATCCATTTTCCCACACAGTCCACCTTGCGTCAATGGGTAGCCATTGAATAATTCTCATTAAAGGAATGGGGGGGGGGTGATTTATATCACTTTCCTGACAAAGCTTTTTGGAAATGGGTGTGGCTCTTTACCACTCTATTTCTCCTTCCATCAGCCGAATGCAAAAGAGACAATGGTCATAGGACCTGAAGAACCAGAGAACTGGAAGGAGCCTGGGTCCCTGAGTCACAAGAAGGTCAGACTCTCACTGACCAAACCTATTATATTTTCTTCATGAGTCAGACAAACTTTTATTGGGTTTGAGCCATTATAGATTTTGAGGTCTCTGAGTATTATATATTTATTTATATATTACCAAAAGAGAAGAATCATTTTTAGGTCAATTAAAATGTCTGGGAATCTGATCTCTTCTCAAATGATATTTTATCCTAGTCATCTATTCTTTCTAGCCCTAATTTTATCCACCAAGAGTGTAAATTTATTAGACATGCCCACAGAAACATCTTCAAAAACACTTAAAGTGCAGTTTTTAAAGTATGGCCAAAAAGTTGTTTTATCAATCAATATTGCATGTTTTGAGGCAGTCTGGGGATGCACCAGATGACAGAGAATTTTTATTACATTTGGGCTTTTGGCATGTGCCAGCACTTTCCCACTGACATTTATTCAAAGTGACCAGTGACCTACAAAGCCACCAAAATATCCGTCAAAGCAACTGAATCATGTTCCAAATCAGAAACACTTTATGGCAACATGAATGATGCTTTTCAAAACTCAGTATTTTCCATATTGTGTTTCATGCTCAATACATATTTATTGAATTTAATTGGTCAGATAGGAAAAGGCATCCATTTCTCTTAACTTAGATTCGATTGACTAAAATCATCATTCCAAATATGCTTTGTAGTTTTGATAATGGATTTCACATTCTTTTCTATACCTAATGCCACTTAACTTGGTTTTCAAGGTATAGGTATAGGTAATTACCTTATAGCTTTCCTAGTGTCAAATCCAATGACTTTTCTCTAACCTCATTTCCTCTTTTTTATTTGCTTTAATTTTGTTTTTGAACCTGCAGAACACCTCTTTCCAAAATTATATTTCCTCCTGGTTGTAGCAATTCTATGCAATAGTAGCACACTCCCACTACATCTACTTATTTTTCTCTTTGGTCACTGTTCCTCTTTCTTTTCTTACAGGCTTTTCTGTGAAGCTATTTTTCTCTCTCCCACTCTTTAATCCATGGGCTGATGATGCCCAAATTTTTGTATCTAGTTATGCCAATTTTCCTGAGATCTCAAATGCCTGTTATCAATCACTTAAAGAACGCACATTTTCCTGACCTTCTCTTCCATTTCTACATACCAACATCTTTTCTTCCTCAATATGGATATCTATTCCCTTACATACCTGTTCGTATTAGTCTGTGGCATCAAATTCTGCCAGTTTTAAACCCTTTGAATAATCACTGAATTAGCCGCCTTCATTTTCCATTTAATTTTTTGCCAAGTCTTTTCAGTGTTCCCTGCAAAGTGCCTATTGAATTCTCCTTTTATTGCTGTGAGCAGCATCTTTACAGATGCTCAATCCTCAAGTGTGGGCTTGATAATCTTATCTGAAGTGACTATAACTCCACAGGTCCTCCAGCCCCAACTCAAAATAGAGGTTACCAGTGGTTCTCAAATCTGGCTACATGTTGAAATCCCTGGGGAGCTCTTAAGAACAGACCAATGTCAGGGCTGAGCACTAGCATTTTTATTTCTCCCAGATGATTATAATATACAGACAAAACTAAGAACCACTGAAGTATTCCATTTCTAGGCTATGTTAATTCTTGGGGGTTTTAAATTTTCTGTGGATGTAGTATATCAGATTCATTCTTTCATTATATTTGCTAAGTAACTATTGTTGGTATATTAAAAAAAACTATTGATTTCCACATACTGATTTATAGGTACAAATCCTTTTGAATTTTTTTCATCTCTAAGAGACTTTAAGTGATAATTGTGGGCTTTCCAAAGAAATAAATCATATTTATTAGTTCCTTATTGCTCCTATAACAAGCTACAATAAACTTAGTGGCTTACAGTGGCACAAATTTTATTATTCTGGAGATCAGAAGTCTAGCATGGGTCAGCAGGGCTATATTCCTTCCTGAGGCTCTAGAGAAGAACTTGTTTCCATGACTTTTCATGCTTCTAGAGGTCACCTATATTCCTTTGCCCATGGCCCTTCCTCCATCTTCAAATCCAGCAGCTTAGCCTCTTCCTTCTTCTCTGACCTCTGCTTCCATCCTTCCATCTTTTCTCCACTCTAATGTTTCCTTCTCATAAGGACCCTTGTGATTACTTGGGCCTACCTGGGTAACTCAGGATGATCTTTGTATCTCATGATCCTTAACTTAATCCCACCTGCAAAGTCCCTTTGGCCATTTAAGGTAATATATTCACAGGTTCCTGGGATAGGATGTGGATTTCTTGGAGAGAGGGATGTCATTATTCTTCCTACCATATCATCTTAAGACATATTGCCTACTCTGATTATATTTTTATACCCCTCCTTTCTCTTGGCTTTGTCAGTCCTTCCCCCCTTACTGTTGATAGTAATGACAGAGATGATAGAGATAATATAGAGATAGAGATAGAGATAGAGATAGAGAAAGGAAAGGAAAGGAGAAAGATTGATTTATGCATAGGTATATATTCAGCTCTTCCCTCTTTTTACAGTTGATAGTAATGATATAGATTCCCATATCGTTTGTAGGTTATTGTTTATCCATGAACATAGCCATTTTTATCTGGTCCTACTATTTGCTAAAAATATTGTTAGGGTGAGTGGGGAACTTAGAATAGTGTCCTCTCTCTTGGGGGGACACCTTCCTCATTTCCAGAGTTCCCACTTTTGGAGTTAAGATTATTCAAAGATCCCAGGCCTTCTGTGTAGTTTAGTATTATCGATCTTTGCCCAGCTGAATCAGAAGAGGAGTTCAAAAGCAGAATGCTGCTTCACCCCAGTCATGTGACTGGGCACCTCAATCTTCTTCCCAGTCCAATGGGCCACAGCCTTACCCTCTCCAATGATATCTGAATCTCAACCTTAGGGAGCGAGGCTGTCTCAGGAAAAGGAAAGATGGCATGCATTACTAATAGTATGAAACTGGGCTTCTAAGGATGGGTTTCTTATTTCTCTCGAGGCAGGCTCACACTCTGATCATCCTCAGTTTTACTAAAGGACTCTTTGTTTAGGACTTTTAGGACTAGTTCACTAATATTTAGAAATTTCTTACCCCTGTTTAGATTTTTAAAAATAGAAGTCTATGAAGGAGTCAAATGATTAACATCTAGATGCTCGTACTCCTTCTCAAGCACAAGTTCTCATTTTCTGTACTCTGAGTAAAGTCTGTTTCTTGCTAGACCACTTTCTAGACTTGTACGATGAGCAACTGAGAGAATAGACCAGACAGACTGAAAAAGGGGTAGGAGATGGGGGGAAAAAATGGGAGGAGAGAAATCAGCAGAGGTGATCTTACAAAGTGCCACACAGGATGTGTTATTCATCCATTTATTTGCTTGTCAAATAATCTATTGAGCATCTTCAATATGTTAGACACTCTTCCAGGTCACGAGGACATAGCAGTAAACAAACCCATCAGGTTTCCTTTCTCTAGCTTACATCCCAGTTGGTGACGAGATAGTCAATAAATAAGCAAACATATAAACAAGATTAACTTCAGTGTGGTAAATTCTAACAAGGAAATAAGCAAGACACTAATATGGAAATGATGAGGCATGGGGCAGGTGAGGCGGTCAATGAGGTCCTCTTGGAAAAAAGCAACATTTCAACTTCTGCCTAAAGGATTAAATAGAGCTCCCCTTTGAAAATCCAGGGAAGGGGTATTCTGTCCAGGGGACATGAACCCTAAGACCAGATATAATTTGCCTCATCTGAGGCAAATGGAATGCCTCAGCACAGAAGGATGGGGGGAATATGTAGGAGAATCTAGTAATCCACAGGGTGAAGTTGGAGACAAAGGCAGGAGTCAGATGGTATACAAGCTCAAACTCATGTGGTCCAATCTTGGAGTAGTAGCTCAGTCTAGGAGCCAGAAACAATTAAGAATTAATTCAGTACTGAATGGGTTTTTTTCCACCCCTCGGAAAAGTCTAGTTCATCCATTTGTAATCTGAATCTCTCTAACACCCTCTATTATCTTATTAGTCTTCAGTCCTACTGTTAACCTTCTCTTTCCGGCTTCATGTATCCTGCTCTCTCATGGGACCAATCCAGTTAACATATAAACATATGTTCCAGTGAACTATAAACAAAGAAAAGCCAAGGACTAGGTGGCTTTTCAGTGAATTCTACCAAATACATTAAAAATGATTTATCTCACTCCTCAAACTCTCCCCAAAAATTAAAGAGGCCAGCATTACTCTAATACTTTAGCCAGATAAGGGCACTAGAAGAGAGGAAAGCTAAAGGCCAATATCACTGATTAATAGAGACACAGAAATTTTCAACAAAATACTAGCAATCCAAATTTAATAGCACATTAAAAGAATCATACACCATGATCAAATGGGATTTATCCCTCCTAGATGAAAGGATGGTTCAATATATGTGAATCCACAAATGTGATATACCACATTCACAGAATAAAAGACAAAAATCGTATGATCACCTCAATAGATTCAGAGAAGGGGCGCCTGGGTGCCTCAGTCGGTTGGGCATCCGACTTCAGCTCAGGTCGCGATCTCGCAGTCCATGAGTTCGAGCCCCACATCGGGCTCTGTGCTGATGGCTCAGAGCCTGGAGCCTGCTTCCAATTCTGTGTCTCCCTCTCTCCTTGCCCCTCCCCCGTTCATGCTCTGTCTCTCTCTGTCTCAAAAATAAATAAACGTTAAAAAAAAATAAAAAAAGATTCACAGAAGCATTTACCAAATTTCAACATACCTTCATGATATAAACTTTCAAGAATTTGGACACAGAAGGGAACAAACCTCTACAGAATAAATGTCACATATGACAAGCCCACAGCTAACATCATACTCAACAGTGAAAGGTTGAAAGTTTTCCCTCTAAGATCAGAAGACAAGATTGTCCACTCTCACTACTCCTATTAAATAGAGTACTAGAAGTCCTAGCCAGAGCAATCAGGAAAGAAAAAGAAAGAAAAAGCATTCAAATTAGAAACGAAGATGTAAAACTGTCTGACGACATGATCATTTATATAGAAAATCCCAGTCGCCAACAAAAAACTGTTTAGACGTAATAAACTAATTCAGTACAGTTTGAGGACATAAAGTCAACATATAAAAATCAGGTCATTTTCTACACACTAAAAATGAACTGTCTGAAAAGGAAATATGTAAAAACAATCACAATCCCACTTATATCAAAAGCAATAAAATTCTCATAAATAAATTTAACCAAAGAAAGTCAAAGATCTACACACCAACAACTGTAGGGCATTAACGAAAGAAACTGAAGAAAACACAAATCAATGGAAAGATAGCTTTTGTTTATGGATCAGAAGGTTAATATTGTTAAAATGTCTATACTACTAAAGCCATCTATATTCAATTCAATCCCCATCAAAATTCCAATGGCATTTTTCACAGATTTAGATCATAAAATTCATATGGAATAAAAAAAAACATATAACGAAAGCAATCTCAAGAAAGAACAAAGGTGGAGGAATCACACTTCCTGATTCAAACTACATTACAAAACTTTAATAATCAAAATAGGATGGTACTAGCATAAAAACAGACATGTAAACCAATAGATCAGCATCAAGAGCCCAGAAATAAACCACACACATTCAGTCGATTAACATTTGACAGGGGAAACCAGGAATATTCAGTGGGGAAAGGATAGTCTCTTCAATAAATGGTGATGAAAAAACTGGATATTCCCATGCAAAAGATGGAAATTGGACCTCTATCTTATACCACTCATAAAAATCAATTGAAAATAGATTAAGGACTTAAATATAAGACCTGAATCCATTGATATTCTTGGGAAAAACAGAACAGAAAAAGCTACATGACACTGATCTTGGCAATGATTTTTTGGGTATGACATCAAAAATACAAGCAACAAAAGCAAAAATCAACAAGTGGGACTACATAAAACTAAAACACTTCTGCAAAGCAAAAGAATCAACAAAATGAAAAGGCAACCTATGAAATGGGAAAACATATTTGCAAACTATCTACCTGATAAGGGATTAATATCCAAAATATATGAGAGACTCACATAACTCAATAGCAAGAGAAAAAAATCCAACTAAAAAACGGGCAGACTTGAATAGATATTTCTCCAAAGATGACATACAAATGACCAGCAGGTACATGAAAATATGTTCAACACAAAGTCATCAGGTAAATGCAAATCAAAAAACCAATAAACTATCACCAAACCTGTTAGAATGGCTGTAATCAAAAAAATAAGAGATAGAAAATGCTAGCAAGGCTGTGGAAAAAAGGAAACCCTGGTGCACTGTTGGGCAGTAGGGAATGTAAATTGGTATAGCCACACAGAAAAAACAGTAGGGATTTTTTTTCTTTTCTTTTCTTTGTAATATATGAAATTTATTGTCAAATTGGTTTCCATACAACACCCAGTGCTCATCCCAAAAGATGCCCTCTTCAATGCCCATCACCTACCCTCCCCTCCCTCCCACCCCCCATCAACCCTCAGCTTGTTCTCAGTTTTTAAGAGTCTCTTATGCTTTGGCTCTCTCCCGCTCTAACCTCTTTTTTTTTTTTCCTTTCCCTCCCCTATGGGTTTCTGTTAAGTTTCTCAGGATCCACATAAGAGTGAAAACATATGGTATCTGTCTTTCTCTGTATGGCTTATTTCACTTAACATCACACTCTCCAGTTCCATCCACGTTGCTACAAGGGGATTTTTTTTTTTTTCATTAAAAATAGAACTACCAAATGATCCAGTAATTTCACTTCTGGATACATTTCCAAGGAAAATGAAATCATTATCTTAAAGAGGTATCTGCACCCCAGGTTCACTGCAGCATTGTTTACATTAACCAAAACATGGAAACAAAACTAAGTACCTGTTGATAGATGAATGGACAAAGACATAAGACATAAATACAGATATATCATGGAACAGTATTCAGCCATGAAAAAAGAAAATCCTGCTGTTAGAAACGACATGGATAGACTTTGAGGGCATAATGCTAAGTGGAAATAAGACTGAAAAAAGGCAAATACTGTATGATCTCATTTATATGTGGAATCTAGAAAACCTGAACTCACAGAAGCAGAGAGTAGAATGGTGATTTCCAGATGATAAGAAATGGGGAAAAGGGAGCAATGTTGGTCAAATGGTATAAATTTTTCATTATAAGATGAGTAACTTCTGGGTGCAGCATGGCTACTACAATTAATGACACTTTATTATATACTTGTGAGTTGCCATGAGCATAGAGCTTTAGTGTTGCCACCATAACAACAACAAAATGGTAATTACGTGTGGTGAAGGATAAGCTAACTAACCTTACTGTAGTAAACATTTCACAATATATACAGATATATCATTGCCTACAGTTTAAACTTGTACAGTGTTCTATGTCAATTATACCTCAGTAAAGCTGAGGTGAGGAGAAGAACTAAAAAAACATTTCTGGGGAAAGACAGTCAAGAAATGAAGTGCAGTTAGAGAGGATTGTGGGATCAAGGGCATTTTATGATGTTGGCACTAACTTGTTCATATGCTCACTGACTTGATCCCATTAGAGAGGGGGATGCATGAAGCAGGAAAGAGGGGCTGGGTTAACTATAGGACTGAATTCTTCTAAGAAGATAGAGAGGATTGGAGAAATTCAGATTACAAATGGAGAAGCTAGGCTTTCCAGAGAAAGTGTAGCACTGACTTCTTAATTGTTTCTGACTGCTAGATTGAGATACTACTCCAAGGCTGGACCAAATCACTTTGAGTGTACATTTGAATCACATACTGGTTTTTAGTTGCTACATCCATTATTGGCAAATGCCCTTCAGAGTTAGTGAATTTGTAGCTATTTCTTAATTTTATTGTGGAGAGAGATTACAGTTTTATTCTTTTACGGTTTCAGGCTGAAGATAGGAGAAAAGAAAAAAACGCCACCCGTTCTCAATAATATTTGCACAGAAATTCTTTACAATTTTAAAGTAAGACCAATGGCACTATTATTTAGTTTTATGGTTTTCTCCAGAAACTCAGTTTTAAGCATCTATATCATACTGGCATCATGGATTATGAATTTTAAAACTAAAAATTCTCTCTCCCTCTCTTCATCTCCTTCTCCCTGCCCTGCCTTCCCCACCCCAACATCCCCCCCTCCGCCCCCTGACACCTCTCTGTCTCCCTTCCTCAAAGACAACACAGTTTAAATACTATTGGCTTGAAAACCAGAGAGCATTTTCCTCCTCTCAGTGTTTTCTCTAAGGGTATCCTAGGAAGATGCTTAATTAGAAAATATAGCGATTTAAATGTTTAATTCTTTTAACTAGGTCCAAAACAACATGACTATATTGCTGTAATTTATTTTTTACCAACATTTTCAAGCTAATTTTCTAATTAGTAGGACTGAGTTGAGATATTATCGACTAATTAATGAAATTAACTTATTATTTTCATAATAATATCATATAATCATCAATCACACTTGAATATGGGTTAAGAATTTTATGCTGGTTTATTAACAGGCAGTGTAGGATGCTTCGTTGTATCATATAAAAGCCCAAAGAACAAAGATGGCTTCTGTGCATGTGTATTAAAAAGCCTGACTTTTTAATCCAGACAAATGGACTCCATCTTCTTCTCAGAACTGTTCCTTAAAATTCAAGGGATAATTCATACCTCTCTCATATCATTTATCCAAATTCAACCTCAGAATATAGGAGAAATAACAAAGTGTAAAATTAATAAACCCAGGTTTATATCCTAGCTCTGCTTCCTAAGAGCTTGGAACCATGGATAAATCAATTCTCAATTATCCCTAAGAATACCTGCCCCACCAAATTATTGTAAGAACTAAATGTGAAAATGTTTGTAAAAGCATTTTAAACCATCAAGTCATATAAAAATATATTGTCTGTTATATTTATCATGTCTTTATCATTATCATCATTTGGACACATCCCAGAACTTGAGCCCTCATTTAAAATCATTAAAAATAATGCCTTATATAATGATTATTTATGTATATATTTATACAACTCCAGATAGCAAGCAGCTTGGTATTAAGTTAAAACCAGGTCTTATTTTTATTCTCTCCCATACACACATTCCCATAAATGTGTGTTGAAATGTTTATTAAGTGTTTTATAAGCTTGTTCCCACATTTTTAAAATGCTTCCTATCCACACAGCCCTCAATTTTAAAGTAACTCACACTTACAGAGCTCTTACTTCCAGCTAGAAACTGTCCTGAGCATTTTAGATGCAAAACCTCACTTAATCATCCTAACAGCTCTGCAAGGTATGGTACTGTGGTAATCTCTTCCTTCAAAATGAGACTTTGCTATGGTAGACAATTTCAACTTCTGAAAACATTGTGCTTACCTTAAGACACTAGAAAGACAAATGGATCAGCTGGTGGTCCCAGTCTTGGGGAATGTGTCAGGAGAAGAGATCTGTATCACATCTTTGACATCAATTACAGTTAACACAGGAAACTTCAACTTCCTTGCCTAGCAGATTTTGTGACATTTTCACTAACCTCTTAACTGAGAAAAAGCTGAGCCATTGGTTTGTTAATTTAGATAATTTTAAAGATGAGAGGATAATTCGTGTCAACTTCACTCCAAAAGCAGCATGACAGGGATACAGGTTTCCACCAACACAAGCTTTGGAAAACATGCCCCATAGGGGCCTAGTTTGTACCTCTCACAGGGCCTAAGACAGTGTAAACAACATGGGCTCTCAATGCCTAATGAATGTAAATGAATCAAGATTGCTAAGTTAGATGTAATAATAGCAGAAAAGTCAAAGCAAAAAATGACAAGCAGGTTATTGGAGAAATAAAGAAGATAGAAGGCAAATTGCCTTTCATTTCAGAAGTAACAAGTGTGGTAAATTGACATGGGGTACACTCTGGGAATGTGCTTAATGACAGATAATTTGAGTTATTTCAAAACTTGCCAAGACAAGAGAAAGATGAGACAGCACTCAGAATAAATTTGAACAAAAAAATGTGAACAAAAAAGTCTCTATTTGATCAAACCACAAGCTTTGTTAAATGGGAAAATTGGGTGAAAATACCTCTCAGTTTTAAAATATTCATCAAATGTGAAACATTAATAGTTTACAGCATTTGGCCTCTCACCTTTGCTAAATCATTCCTTCTGTGAGAAGGTGGGACTACCATAAGTGGGGGGAGAAAAACATGGGATTTCAAGTCAGACCAAGTTCACATGGGATAGCTCCTACTCTGACCTTGAATAATTTACTAATCCTCTCTCATGGTGCTTCTCAAATTGTAGGGGAGTTATAAGAACCATGTAAGATGCTTGTTAACATATGGATTCCCAGGTGCAACTCACAGAGATTAGTGATTAATAAGTATACGGTGGGATTGGGAGGGAAGATGGCGGTGTAGGAGGACGCTGGGCTCACCGCGCGTCCTGCTGATCACTTAGATTCCACCTACACTTGCCTAAATAACCCAGAAAGCCGCCAGAGGATTAGCAGAACGGAGTCTCCGGAGCCAAGCGCAGACGAGAGGCCCACGGAAGAGGGTAGGAAGGGCAGCGAGGCGGTGTGCGCTCCACGGACTGGCGGGAAGGAGCTGGGGCGGAGGGGCGGCTCGCCGACCAAGCAGAGCCCCCGAGTCTGGCAGGCAAAAGCGGAGGGGCCTGACGGACTGTGTTCCGACAGCAAGCTCGACTTACTGTCTGGGAGGTCATAAGTTAACAGCTCTGCTCAGAAAGCGGGAAGGCTGGAGAACAAAGGGAGGGAGAGCTGCTGAGCCCCCGGACGGCAGAGCTCAGCTTGGCGGGGAACAAAGGCACTCGCCAGCGCCATCTCCCCCGCCCATACCCCAGCCAAAATCCCAAAGGGAACCAGTTCCTGCCAGGGAACTTGCTCGCTCCGCGCAAACACCCAACTCTGTGCTTCTGCGGAGCCAAACCTCCGGCAGCGGATCTGACTCCCTCCCGCTGCCACAGGGCTCCTCCTGAAGTGGATCACCTAAGGAGAAGCGAGCTAAGCCTGCCCCTCCTGCCCCCGTGCACCTTGACTACCCACCCCAGCTAATACGCCAGATCCCCAGCAACACAAGCCTGGCAGTGTGCAAGTAGCCCAGACGGGACACGCCACCCCACAGTGAATCCCGCCCCTAGGAGAGGGGAAGAGAAGGCACACACCAGTCTGACTGTGGCCCCAGCGGTGGGCTGGGGGCAGACATCAGGTCGGACTGCGGCCCCGCCCACCAACTCCAGTTATACACTACAGCACAGGGGAAGTGCCCTGCAGGTCTTCACCACTCCAGGGACTATCCAAAATGACCAAACGGAAGAATTCCCCTCAGAAGAATCTCCAGGAAATAACAACAGCTAATGAACTAATCAAAAAGGATTTAAATAATATAACAGAAAGTGAATTTAGAATAATAGTCATAAAATTAATCGCTGGGCTTGAAAACAGTATACAGGACAGCAGAGAATCTCTTGCCACAGAGATCAAGGGACTAAGGAACAGTCACGAGGAGCTGAAAAGCGCTTTAAACGAAATGCAAAACAAAATGCAAACGACGACAGCTCGGATTGAAGAGGCAGAGGAGAGAACAGGTGAACTAGAAGATAAAGTTATGGAAAAAGAGGAAGCTGAGAGAAAGAGAGATAAAAAAATCCAGGAGTATGAGGGAAAAATTAGAGAACTAAGTGATACACTAAAAAGAAATAATATACGCATAATTGGTATCCCAGAGGAGGAAGAGAGAGGGAAAGGTGCTGAAGGGGTACTTGAAGAAATTATAGCTGAGAACTTCCCTGAACTGGGGAAGGAAAAAGGCATTGAAATCCAAGAGGCACAGAGAACTCCCTTCAGACGTAACTTGAATCGATCTTCTGCACGACATATCATAGTGAAACTGGCAAAATACAAGGATAAAGAGAAAATTCTGAAAGCAGCAAGGGATAAACGTGCCCTCACATATAAAGGGAGACCTATAAGACTCATGACTGATCTCTCTTTTGAAACTTGGCAGGCCAGAAAAGCTTGGCACGATGTCTTCAGTGTGCTAAACAGAAAAAATATGCAGCCGATAATCCTTTATCCAGCAAGTCTGTCATTTAGAATAGAAGGAGAGATAAAGGTCTTCCCAAACAAACAAAAACTGAAGGAATTTGTCACCACTAAACCAGCCCTACAAGAGATCCTAAGGGGGATCCTGTGAGACAAAGTACCAGAGACATCACTACAAGCATAAAACATACAGACATCACAATGACTCTAAACCCGCATCTTTCTATAATAACACTGAATGTAAATGGATTAAATGCGCCAACCAAAAGACATAGGGTATCAGAATGGATAAAAAAACAAGACCCATCTATTTGCTGTCTACAAGAGACTCATTTTAGATCTGAGGACACCTTTAGATTGAGAGTGAGGGGATGGAGAACTATTTCTCATGCTACTGGAAGCCAAAAGAAAGCTGGAGTAGCCATACTTATATCAGACAAACTAGACTTTAAATTAAAGGCTGTAACAAGAGATGAAGAAGGGCATTATATAATAATTACAGGGTCTATCCATCAGGAAGAGCTAACAATTATAAATGTCTATGCGCCGAATACCGGAGCCCCCAGATATATAAAACAATTACTCATAAACATAAGCAACCTTATGGATAAGAATGTGGTCATTGCAGGGGACTTTAACACCCCACTTACAGAAATGGATAGATCATCTAGACACACGGTCAATAAAGAAACAAGGGCCCTGAATGATACATTGGATCAGATGGACTTGACAGATATATTTAGAACTCTGCATCCCAAAGCAACAGAATATACTTTCTTCTCGAGTGCACATGGAACATTCTCCAAGATAGATCATATACTAGGTCACAAAACAGCCCTTCATAAGTTTACAAGAATTGAAATTATACCATGCATACTTTCAGACCACAATGCTATGAAGCTTGAAATCAACCACAGGAAAAAGTCTGGAAAACCTCCAAAAGCATGGAGGTTAAAGAACACCCTACTAACAAATGAGTGGGTCAACCAGGCAACTAGAGAAGAAATTAAAAAATATATGGAAACAAACGAAAATGAAAATACAACAATCCAAACGCTTTGGGCGCAGCGAAGGCAGTCCTGAGAGGAAAATACATTGCAATCCAGGCCTATCTCAAGAAACAAGAAAAATCCCAAATACAAAATCTAACAGCACACCTAAAGGAAATAGAAGCAGAACAGCAAAGGCAGCCTAAACCCAGCAGAGAAGAGAAATAATAAAGATCAGAGCAGAAATAAACAATATAGAATCTAAAAAAACTGTAGAGCAGATCAACGAAACCAAGAGTTGGTTTTTTGAAAAAATAAACAAAATTGACAAACCTCTAGCCAGGCTTCTCAAAAAGAAAAGGGAGATGACCCAAATAGATAAAATCATGAATGAAAATGGGATTATTATAACCAATCCCTCAGAGATACAAACAATTATCAGGGAATACTATGAAAAATTATATGCCAACAAATTGGACAACCTGGAAGAAATGGACAAATTCCTAAACACCCACACTCTTCCAAAACTCAATCAGGAGGAAATAGAAAGCTTGAACAGACCCATAACCAGTGAAGAAATTGAATCGGTTATCAAAAATCTCCCAACAAATAAGAGTCCAGGACCAGATGGCTTCCCAGGGGAGTTCTACCAGACGTTTAAAGCAGAGATAATACCTATCCTTCTCAAGCTATTCCAAGAAATAGAAAGGGAAGGAAAACTTCCAGACTCATTCTATGAAGCCAGTATTACTTTGATTCCTAAACCAGACAGAGACCCAGTAAAAAAAGAGAACTACAGGCCAATATCCCTGATGAATACGGATGCAAAAATTCTCAATAAGATATTAGCAAATCGAATTCAACGGCATATAAAAAGAATTATTCACCATGATCAAGTGGGATTCATTCCTGGGATGCAGGGCTGGTTCAACATTCGCAAATCAATCAACGTGATACATCACATTAACAAAAAAAAAAGAGAAGAACCATATGATCCTGTCAATCGATGCAGAAAAGGCCTTTGACAAAATCCAGCACCCTTTCTTAATAAAAACCCTTGAGAAAGTCGGGATAGAAGGAACATACTTAAAGATCATAAAAGCCATTTATGAAAAGCCCACAGCTAACATCATCCTCAGTGGGGAAAAACTGAGAGCTTTTTCCCTGAGATCAGGAACACGACAGGGATGCCCACTCTCACCGCTGTTGTTTAACATAGTGCTGGAAGTGCTAGCATCAGCAATCAGACAACAAAAGGAAATCAAAGGCATCAAAATTGGCAAAGATGAAGTCAAGCTTTCGCTTTTTGCAGATGACATGATATTATACATGGAAAATCCGATAGACTCCACAAAAAGTCTGCTAGAACTGATACATGAATTCAGCAAAGTTGCAGGATACAAAATCAATGTACAGAAATCAGTTGCATTCTTATACACTAACAATGAAGCAACAGAAAGACAAAGAAACTGATCCCATTCACAATTGCACCAAGAAGCATAAAAATACCTAGGTATAAATCTAACCAAAGATGTAAAAGATCTGTATGCTGAAAACTATAGAAAGCTTATGCAGGTAATTGAAGAAGATATAAAGAAATGGAAAGACATTCCCTGCTCATGGATTGGAAGAATAAATATTGTCAAAAATCAATACTACCCAAAGCTATCTACACATTCAATGCAATCCCAATCAAAATTGCACCAGCATTCTTCTCGAAACTAGAACAAGCAATCCTAAAATTCATATGGAACCACAAAAGGCCCCGAATAGCCAAAGTAATTTTGAAGAAGAAGACCAAAGCAGGAGGCATCACAATCCCAGACTTTAGCCTCTACTACAAAGCTGTCATCATCAAGACAGCATGGTATTGGCACAAAAACAGACACATAGACCAATGGAATAGAATAGAAACCCCAGAACTAGACCCACAAATGTATGGCCAACTCATCTTTGACAAAGCAGGAAAGAACATCCAATGGAAAAAAGACAGTCTCTTTAACAAATGGTGCTGGGAGAACTGGACAGCAACATGCAGAAGGTTGAAACTAGACCACTTTCTCACACCATTCACAAAAATAAACTCAAAATGGATAAAGGACCTGAATGTGAGACAGGAAACCATCAAAGCCTTAGAGGAGAAAGCAGGAAAAGACCTCTCTGACCTCAGCCGTAGCAATCTATTACTCGGCACATCCCCAAAGGCAAGGGAATTAAAAGCAAAAGTGAATTACTGGGACCTTATGAAGATAAAAAGCTTCTGCACAGCAAAGGAAACAACCAACAAAACTAAAAGGCAACCAACGGAATGGGAAAAGATATTTGCAAATGACACATCGGACAAAGGGCTAGTATCCAAAATCTATAAAGAGCTCATCAAACTCCACACCCAAAAAACAAATAACCCAGTGAAGAAATGGGCAGAAAACATGAATAGACACTTCTCCAAAGAAGACATCCAGATGGCCAACAGGCACATGAAAAGATGTTCAACGTCGCTCCTTATCAGGGAAATACAAATCAAAACCACACTCAGATATCACCTCACGCCAGTCAGAGTGGCCAAAATGAAGAAATCAGGAGACTATAGATGCTGGAGAGGATGTGGA